>NC_136944.1:9650039-9655039 GCF_949987615.1 Pollachius pollachius
AAAGAAATAGCAATATGGGGGTGAAATGAGAAAGGGTTTCAGACTGCGTTGTGTTGATGAAATGTAATTAATAAATAAATAAACAGCGTCATGTAACTGTACTTTGTTGATGGCGAAGAGGTTGCGTCTCTCCCTGTGTAAACAGGGCTCCTTACACCTGAAACAAATCGCATGACGCCCACCGGTCACTCAGCTCACTCTATCCATTATGCGTTGGATAGACACCGACATGGGACTGACACTGAATAATACATTTTAGGACTGTCTGACTATGAGTAAACGTTGTATTAAAGATTCACCTGAGCTGGGGAACGCACCTTTTCCATTATTTAGGTTAGCACTTGCCTGAACTCTGGAGGGTTCTCCTCAGTCCATTTGCAGCCTGGGGTCAACCATTGACTCTCAAGGGCCAGGAACCCCTTTTCAGAAAGTGTGTTGTAGGTCGGGGAGAAGTCGGCGGTCCTCCCATTGAGGAAACACCTTCTCATCCATCAGTGTGAAGAGGGTTAAACGTTAGTCTCAGAGAAACTCTTATTAGGACTGTATCTGCAGCTGCTACATGGTCTATGGTGTCTGCCTTTTAATACGTAGTCTCACAAGTTAGACTATAGATTAATCATTTAAAGTCTGACAACAGGCAAGCTCTAAAACGGGGCGTTTTTCGTTTTTTCAACCAATCACGTTGTTGGTGGCGGGCAAGTTTTCCAATGTGAAGAGATAAGCTATAACATCCTGTCTGGACAACAATGCCCTTATAAAACATGTCTGTAAACGTTTCCCATGTGCACTGGTCATTGTGCAATTCCTTCCAAAAGTCACTCAGTCGCACAAATTAGTATCTCTTCTACCCCCAAAGTTTTGCTATAGCATAGTAGTACTGCTGAATAATCCCAGAATATTAAATATTTCATCCCTGCTACAAGGTGTATAATAATTGGCATGTTATGAATGAATTACTATCTCAATGAATACGTGTCCTTTTAACGTCCCTTCCGTTTCTGTTGCTAGTTCTGGCTCGTAATGTCTACCGCCCTGGATGACACAGAAAACGTGTTTGGTAAGTCTTTCTCTCGCTTTCTCTCTCACACACACATGCATGCACGCGTCCGTAAACCTCTTATACAGTTCACATATTAAGAGAACATACTGTAAATTCTACTTATTAGCTGTTTAGCCAGAACCTTACCCAAAGCAACAGACAAGCAGGAGCTAAAGGGCGGAGGCAATACTTCTACAAGAATGGCTACGAGTAGACTGTCAACATTGAGGTTTGAACCCAGATCCTTCTGGCTGGGAGTTTGACACTCACAACCTTACTATCATGCTCTCCACAATCTCTAGTTCCATTACAGTAGAATGTGCTTGGTCGCCTAGGTCTACAGACCTATCCATTCTGAAGCTCTGTCCAAATGTACCGCTCACCTTTACCAAAATCCAAGCCAGTGTGTGTGTGTGTGTGTGTTAGTGTGTGTGTGTGTGTGTGTGTGTGTGTGTGTGTGTGTGTGTGTGTGTGTGTGTGTGTGTGTGTGTGTGTGTGTGTGTGTGTGTGTGTGTGTCAGCTGTTTGTGGCTTACAGAGCTTGGCTGGGTTTTGTTGATCTATTCCCTCTTGGGTCATTTCTAGCACATCGACACACAAAGACACACACACACACACACACACACACACACACACACACACACACACACACACACACACACACACACACACACACACACACACTTCTATGTAGTTAGTCTTTATAGCTTCCGCCAGACAAGTCCAGAATGTCTCCCGCTGCAGTGTGTTCATATGGCCACTAGGGGGTCAATACCATGCTGGACATGCCTTGACAAGCACAGCTTTGTGTGTGTAGAAATACCCCTGGTTCTTTTTGTTTTTATGCACTACATTATGTGGTGCCAGACATTTGCCACGCCCTGGAGCTACGAGCTGATATTGTGGTCAACAAAAAAAATAAAATGTGTATTACTAACCCTAACCCTATTTCTCAGTTGGGCCCATAAGCAATCAACCAACTGTCACTCTCAGTAATTCTGCGACTTCTGTGCTTTGATTATTTCAATCCTTCCCATGAATCGTTGATAACCTCTCTCTTCTTATCGTGCGTGTTCTCCTCTCATGCAGACCTCCATTAAGGGCCGACCGAAAACCTATTGAATTCTACAGGCCGTAACTTTACATCTGATGCTCAGCTCTGACTTTTATCTGTCTCCTGATCACTTGACCAGAGACATCCCATCAACCACACTGTCTCTCTCCTCCCCCCCTTCTGACATGTCCATGCTCTCCGACTGCTTTGATGCCCTTCCGCCAGTGCTTCCTCTTATAATGTACTCTCTCTCTCTCTCTCTCTCTCTCTCGCTCTCTCTCTCTCTCTCTCGCTCTCTCTCTCTCTCTCTCTCTCTCTCTCTCTCTCTCTCTGCTTTTGTCTGTTCAACTGCAACCCCCTGCTGTAATGCAATGACTCTACCTGTCTATCTCTACCACTATTTGCCTTCTCTCCTCCACCTCTTCTCTCCTATTCCCTCCTCTCCTCCACCTCTCCATTCTTCCTCTCTAAAGCCATGTCAACCCAGTCTGTGGGTGTGGACAGAGAATATGTGTGTGTAGGTGTGTGTTTGCGTGCATGGCTGCGTGCATGGCTGCGTGCGTGTGTGTGCGCGTGCGTGCATGCGCACACGTGCGTACCCCAGGTGTCACCCCTGTTCCCACAGGGGTGTCTGCATGCCTTGCAGGTGAGCTGACCGTGCTGAGGTGCATGTGTATCCCGTGTGTGTCTGGTCTGGTGTCTCCTCTACAGAAATGTGCACAACAGATGTAGGTGTTTTGGAACGTGTTTTTTTGCGTACAGTTTTAGCTACTGTGTGGCACGTGCACATTTCATGTTATACACAGCTGTAACAGTTGCTTAGTTCATCCATCCATTCATTCAACTCCATATGTGACTCATACGCAGATAGTGCAAGAGAAGAGAGAGAGTCTCCCTAAGAGAAGGATTCAGCACTTTATCTGCACTGCCTAACAAAACTGTGTTCTGTGGCTGCCGTTCCGGGCGCACCTGTCGGATACCCAAGGGCATCCGAAATCCTCCAGGATATATTTCTTCTTTCTTCTGCGTGTTCGATTGGGTGTTTGGCTAAATTATACTCGTGAACAGAGAATGCTCCATGCTGGTGTTGCAGCCTGTTTTTGCCATAGCAGAGGAGCAATTATGTCAGAGACACAAAGAACAGCCATTAGGGCATGCGGATTTAGAATGTTTTCTGCATAAATAAGCCCACACCAAGGTCCCTTTATATCAGCTAGACCTTGGGGGAAGAGAGAGCGAGAGCGAGAGAGAGAGAGAGAGAGAGAGAGAGAGAGAGAGAGAGAGAGAGAGAGAGAGAGAGAGAGAGGGGGGGACCAGAGACAGAGAGAGACAGAGAGAGACAGAAAGAGAAAGAGAAAGAGAGAGAGAGAGAGAGAGAGAGAGAGACAGAGATAGGGAGAGAGAGAGAGAGACAGAAAGAGACAGAGAGAGACAGAGAGAGACACAGAGAAAGAGAGGACTCTATGAGAGAGACAAACAGAGGGAAATAGATAGAGACACACAAACACACGCCGGTATACCGTCTCCGTTCTGGGGAAGGTTACCCTGTCAGAACCAATCAGGTTCTGACTATGTCTCCATACAGTGAAGGTAGAGCACCGCAGCGCCACTAAATGTCTTTGTTTCATTTACAAAGTACAAGTGGCTGCAAGGTCAGGTCATGGGTGCCTCCAGCGTGCATTTTAACTGTTGAATAAGTGAGGACATCTCTCAATTTTAGTCTAATCTTTCACTCTCGATTCATCATTCAATATCATGCAATATTTCTGTAAAATAGTTGGGTCACAATGACCCACCTACATCATAACATCCCAGCTATCTGTAGACCCAATGTTCTGCCCCAAAGAAAAATGCATACGAGACGATTGTTAATGACTGTGAAGTAGGCTGTATAAAATATAATAATAATAATAATAATTGATTGAATTTATATAGCGCTTTTCTAGACACCCAAAGACGCTTTACAGTGAAGGGGGGAACTCACACACCACCACCAGTGTGTAGCACCCAATTAGGAGATGCACAGCAGCCAATCTGCACCAGAACACTCACCACACACCAGCTTGAGGTTGAAAGTGAGGGAATTAATGAGTCAGCCAATTATACGGAAATAAGGAAAGGAAGGAAATTCTCTGCAGAGTCAAGTTTCCTTTCTCTGCCCAACTGCGCTCATCTACACGTGTTTGATTGGACATCGTTTGATGGGGGGGGGGGCTTAGGGCAGGGGACGATTCTATTTATTATTATCAATAAGAAGTTAATTTACTAAATCAAAAGAGGGTATGACCAGTTTTAATTACATGCACAAATAAAAATAAAAAATCTTTATTTGCTTGACTGTAAAAGTGCCCAAACTCTGGAGACCAAGGAAGAAATATAGAGAATTTTATTAAATTTTTTGTCCTGAATTTCTTATCTTGGATTATCTAGTTTAATCATCTTATCTTATCATATTTATATATTCCTGCTATAGCATATATCAAGTACATTCAAAGTAAACAAGCCAGCTTAAATCTAGTGTGGTGGAATGATACAAAGCTTTGTTTAAAACCAGAGTGTGTGTGGGTGTTTGTGTGTGTGTATTCACTTGTTGCACTAACAATAACACGACACACAACATGTGTATCAAAAATAACTGTGGAAGGGCCAGAGCCTTTAGACAAGATGAGTCATCTTCTGTGTATGTTTGTGCGCACATACTTGGATTTGTGTGTGTAGCGTGGGCGTGTGAATAGCTGCACAGCAGAATATTCTGTTGACTCACTCAATTCTTCCTTAGGTTGACGGTACAGTTTGTAACCCGACCTCCTTCCACTTCCTCCCCCCAGCTCCCTCCACCCACCTCTTCCAAGCTCGTCACCTCAGACAACACTCTGTACCATGCGAAATATAAAGGAAAGATTTGATT
>NC_136944.1:9662539-9722539 GCF_949987615.1 Pollachius pollachius
CCTGAGTTCACCGCCCACGACGTCGACGGCCGGCAGCTCCTGCAGATTGACAGCAACAAGCTGAAAGTGAGGACAGTCACGGACAAATTGGACCGGTGACATCAACAAAAAAGCTAGCAATAAATATTTATTTTCTTATTTTTTTCCCACCTCTGCTCTCCCCTCCTCTCCTTGTCCTCTTCTCCTTGTCCTATTCTCCTTGTCCTCTTCTCCTTGTCCTCTTCTCCTTGTCTTCCTCTCCTTTCCTGTCCTCTCCAGGGACTTGGTGTGAACTCTTCTGACCGCACCACACTGAAGCGTAGAATCAAAGAAATCCACACTGCGGTGGAGAAGGAACGTAAAGCTTTGGATAAATTTGAGAAACAGAAAGAGAAACAGCAGCGCAAAAAAGACCAAGAACAGCGCAGGAATTAGGCACTGCCACTAGAGGACGACCAATTACAATTTATAAACCTAGGCAATTGGACCGATGTCACTGAAGAATATAGAAGATACCGTTTACCATTGAACATGAATGTTGGGTTATTTATGTTTCAGCCATGCAGCTTCTGGAAGTAAAAAGCTATAATTTTGAAACATTATATTGCTAATATGGTAAATCAAACTAAACACAAATGCTATATTAAAATATGGGCACCTGCAAAGTCAAACATAAAATATGAATTTAAAAACTCATATTACTTCAATGTAAGAAACAACAGCACACTCAGTGGTGTGTTTGGATGTTCTGAAATGAAATCAAATAGGAAATATGATATCATGTAATAAGCAGGCTGTTACACGCTGCAGAATGAACCCCCTGGACTTGTACGCCATTTTGAATAATGCATGGGTGTAGAAAAAAATAGGCTATTCATTTTTTTCTTAAACTTTATAGATGTGGCTTTTGAGAAGCAAAAAAACAAATCAGTTTATCTTTTGTGTGACCTTGACTCTGATATTGACCAGGTTTCTTAACCATTCAACTGACAAGTGTCTTGTTTTGAAAGTGTTGGCGACAGCACCAAAGGGTTTGTTTTTATAGAAAGAAAGAAAAATCTGACTTGGCTAAAGTATAGCCTGTGATAAGATTTTATTGTCAACCAGAAGATTGTATCGATTTTGTAACCTTGGGTACATTTTCTACAGACTCCTAAACACCAAACGATCAGTTGCAATACAAGTCGAACCCTATCATTTCAATTTCAATAAGACAGAGAGTAGGCAAGATTCAAGAGATTACTCTCTGTCAAATAATATGTCATATAGTGTTAGCGCTAATCCTGGCACATAGAAACCACTAGAAATCAGAGTCAATAGAAACCTGGTTTAAAAAAAGGAAGGAAAAAAAGTTAAGAAGAAAAGCTGCAACGATCCACCCCTGGTGATACAGGGCTTCAGAGTTTCTGAGTACAACATTGGTCCCAGATATTAAGCATTTATTATTATTTATTAAACGAAAAATACCTTATATTTATTATTATTACTATAATTGCTATTCTTTTTTTATGATATCCAAAAGCATTCTGTGGTTTATTTTCTTTCATGGTCTTAATAAATGTTATTAATTAAATGTATTTTGTTAATGTCTCTCTCATCAGTGTATCTGCGTGTGAATGTGTGAGCCAAGACAACAGAGGACTGTAAACTATGACTTATATCAAATATGGCACTACCGATTGTATTTATTGAAGCATATTTAGTAGTGAATCTGGCATGGATCCAACTGCCTTCTTCCATCCATTCTCTTTCTTCTGACAAATGTACTTATTGTAAGTCACTTTAGAGTCAAGCCTCAGCTAAATGCGTCTGCTAATTGCCCTAAATGTAAATGTAAACTAATGAAACTTAAACAACTTCATGCATGGTTGGTAGATAATACATTACTTGTAGTATTCAGTACAAGTGAAGAATATCAGTATTGCAGTGTCAAACATTTCCAGTATCTGCTCATACTGTGATGTGAGCCTATTGTGCTACGTCAAGCCTGGAGGGGTTGCAGCCCTTTTATTTTACTCCCAAACTATTTGACAAACCGCAAAGCATTAATTATATAATAGTGCCTCACCCACAGACCAAGGCCAGCTGTTTCACAATGAATATTAGTCTGGCCTTTGCCTGGCATCAATGGAATTCAAGTGGCGCTCACTGCAGCGCCAAATGGGTAGAGCGTACCTGTATCCCATCTCTATGGATCTAGTCAAGGTGAATGGGTTTTACCCTGGAACTATCAGCCTGGTTGTGGTTCTAGTTTAGGGGTTAAGGTTAGGGTAATGGTTCGGTGTTAGGGTTGCTGTTAGGGTAATTATTTGGTTTAGGGATTAGGGTAAAATTTAGGGGTTATGGTTACGGTAATTGGTTTTGATTAGGTTTAGGGGTTTTAGTTAGGTTTAGGGTTGATGGTTAGGTTAGGGGTTATGGTTAGGGTAACGTGTCCAGGGACAACAAATGTAAATTAGCCTTGTGGCCAGGCGCGTTCCGTCCATATGGGCAGGTGGGGCAGCAAACTACTTGCAAAAGCATGCTCCCAAAACAATAGTTCCTCAGTAAATCATGGCTCCAAGTCTATTTTTAATAATGTGAATTTCACATTATCTGTCTATAGTTTCTGCAGGCTTTCCGACTATTTTTGGTCTCTTGATGCAATTAAAGACCGCCTGTGGTCGTAGAGTAGTCTGCCCCATGGTCATATTCTAGAAATGTTGTTGTTTTAACTCAAATTATTCTGCGCGCATCTTTAGTCATTTCTTTATCAGATGCAGATATGGCGAGTGGTGTTGCAACTTTGATTAACAGTGTTGAGTTTCTGTGAAAAAAAAACATTTGGAGGTTATATATGTGTAGAATATATACATATTACATAAACAAATTGTGGGTTTTGTCATATGCCAGTAGTTTCTGCCCCACTGAAATTTAGGGTCACCGCGCGCTACTGCTTGTGGCTATTGTAACAGGATCTATGATATACTGTGCAGGTTTAATAGACGGAGACACTCGTGCTGCCGGTGTAGCCTTGGGTACTTTATTACAAGCTTGTTTACATTTCCGGTGTTCACCCCTAAACCTTCCCCAACCTCCTTACAGGTTCCTACGCATATCACTACATCTCCCCCTTTTAGTGAAGTACCAGTATTTCTTATGCTTTCTTTGAGTATTAACAATTGATAAACATCCTCTTAATTAACAATAAACCTACTCTCCAGTATAACATTTATCTTCGACACTATAAACCTGAGACAAACCCACTTGTGTGGAGTGGTATCTCTTTTAACCAAAACCAAGAACACAGAACATATAATTATTATTACCATCATTCTGTCTAGGGGTCAGGGTGGACTACCTGATACCCCGGAGCCGTGCAGGGATTATTCTACCCTGTGTAACCACGCTCCCTAACTGTATAAGACTGGTGATTACAAGTCCATCCTAGTTGGGTTTCTTATGACCTGCCCTGATCTTGTCACGGTAGGAGTCTCTGGAATGACCCTGATGTGGAGTCTGTTTCTTCGTAGACTTCCAGAGGGTAGGTCAACGTTGTAAGATCTTGGTGTTGGAGCTGGGCCACTGACAGTTCCAGACTGGCTTGTGTTTCTCACCCAGACTCTTTGTCCTGGTCTGAGGTCTTGTCTTTCTTTTGCACAGTGTCTTTTATTGAACCAGAAGGTTTGCTTCTCCTTCATGTCTTGATCCTTCTTTTTGAAAGCCTGGAGGTCAGGCCACTTAGGCTGTAGTTTGTCCTGGCTAACGGGCACAGGTGTTCTGATATGCCGACCCATCAACAGCTGTGCTGGGGATGATCCATGTGACAATGGGGTAGCCCTGTAAGCCATGAGGGCCTTGTGTGGATCCTCTCCCTTCCCCAGGAGAGACTTCACTGTCCGCACAGCTCTTTCTGCTTCCCCGTTGCTCTGCGGATAGCGGGGGCTGCTGGTCACATGGCTGAAGTCATATCCTTTGGCGAAGTCCGTGAACTCAGTTGCTGAGAATTGGGGGCCGTTGTCTGTGACGAGTGTCCGGGACTCCATGGCGTGCGAATATGGCCTTCAACTTCTCCTTTACATGGCCTGTGGTGGTGGAAGTGAGGTTGGCTACTTCAATGTAGCGTGAGAAGTAGTCGATTACCACAAGGTACATTGCGCTCTTCCACTGAAAAAGATCTGCTGCAACGCGCTGCCATGGTCTAGCACAGTGGTATTCACTATTTTTTTCAGGAGAGCCGCACTGACAGGACGACGTCAACAGGAGAGCCATTTTTACCGCAAAGTATCAAAAGCTATAAATCCAGTCATAAATAAGTATGCCTGCTTAATAATATGTCCTCCCTGAAGCAGTGTTTCCCACAGAATTTTGTGAAACTGTGGAGAGAACCCGGTCCTTAGCGGGGTCCGGGGGCATGCTCCCCCGGAAGAAAATTTGGTACCTTTTAACCTGGAATGCATCAATCTGGTGCACTTTGAGAGGAAGATTAAGACTTGTGTGACTGTGTGCTATTTTCTGGAATAATGTGGAGACACTGGGTCACATAACATGGAAGCTATTGAAGAATAAGTTAATAAGAATAAGTCCATCCAAAGAGCACATTCTCTCTTGTTATGCAGGAAAAACGCCAATCTGGCAACCCTGCTGTCAGCGTACAGCCGAGCAACTTTAAAATTATTTTCTAGACAAGGCTATATTTCCACCTTTTAATGCCGCTGTTGATTTATTTTTTAAATAATTGTTTGTATTGTTTTTTTAAATATCTGTATTCACTGCATGATCATATCACTGTATATTTTTACCGCCATGCGAGCCGCAAATAGAGGCTTGGCGAGCCGCATGTGGCTTGCGAGCCGCGCAATGAGTAATGCTGGTCTAGCAGGTAATGGCGTCGTCAGCAGTGGTTCTGGTGCATTGTGAACTTCTTTTGCACAGATTACACAGTTTTCCACTTTTTGCTTTATGTTTTTGGTCAGACCTGGCCACCATACAGACTGCCGTGCTCTGGCGATGCATTTTGCCATGCCCTGGTGACCTTCATGAATTTTGTCGAGCATCTCCTCTTGCATAGCAACTGGGATGACGAGTCTTTCGCCCTTCATTAGCAGTCCGTCTGCTACTAGCAGATCCTGGCGATACTGCCAGTACTGTTGAAGTTCTGGTGGGAGAGCCTTTCTGTTTGGCCATCCTGTCTGCACCATGTTTTTGAGTCTTTTGCAGACATCATCTGTGTCCTGTGCGGCTCTGATCTGAACCAGTCTCCCCTCTGATGCGGGTAAGTGTTCCACTATGTTGTTGATGTACAACCTGACATCTGTCTCCAGCTGCTGTTCCTCCTCTGTAGGCGCGGATTGGATTGGAGCCCTGGAAAGTGCGTCTGCTGTGACAAGATTTTTCCCCGGCACGTGTTCAATTCTGTATGTGAAGCGGAGGAGTCGCAGTCTGAATCTCAGAACGCGTGGGGTCAAATCATCAAGGCCTCTGCTGCTCAGTAGGGAGATGAGGGGTTTGTGATCTGTCTGTATGAGAAAGTCCATCCCAACTAGATAAGACTGAAAGCGCTCACACGCCCATGTCAACACCAGCGCCTCTTTTTCACTCTGGGCGTATCTACACTCTGCCTCTGTCATGCTGCGTGAGATGAAGGCAACTGGACGCCAGTCCCCTGACGGTTGCTTCTGAGACAGAACCCCTCCGAGCCCAAATGGGGAAGCATCTGCTGCAACTTTTGGGTCTCTGTTCGGGCAGTACTGTGCCAGGACAGCGGGTGAGCTCAGTTCTCGACGCAGCTCCTCGAATGCCCGCTGCTGCACGCTCCTCCAGGCCCAGTCATTGTCTGCTTTCAGCAGGTCTCTTATTGGCTGTGTGAGCTCAGCGATACGTGGTGAAAACTTCCCCACATAGTTAACCATGCCCAAAAATCTCCTGACATCAGCAACATCTTTAGGTGTGGGCATTTCTGTGATTGCCTTGATTTTACCTGGGTCTGCTTCGATGCTCTGTGCGCTGATGACGTGACCCAGGAAAGTGACCGCTCCACAGCAAACTTGCATTTATCGTTGTTGAGCGTCAACCCCTCCTTTTGGAGTCGCCTCAACACTTGGTGCAGCCTGTGGTTGTGTTGTTCCCGAGACGTCCCAAAGACAAGAATGTCATCTGCATGACAGACGAGTCATGCCAGCATCTGTGTCAGCCGATCTGTGGGCTCGTCGATAGGTGCAATTACTCCCATTTTCTCCATTCTTTGGAGTTCCTCTTTAACTTTGGCCACCAATGGTAGTGGTACCCGACGTGGCAGTGACAAAGCATAAGGCTTGGCGTCCTCCTTCAGCTTAATTTTGTACTCCCCTTGCAGGCGTCCCAAGCCTGTAAAAACGTTGGGGTACTGGCTCTTGAAGTCTGCTGACAACTCCTGAACGCAGTCAACTGGTCGCAGTAACTGCAGTACTTTGATTGCTGGAAGGCCAAGCAGCGGTGTGGCCAACCTGTCTAATACATAAACAGGTTGAGTTGTGGTCCGGTCTTTGAATGTTATTGTGCCATTAAACTGACCTCTCACTTTAAGTGGGTTGTTGCTAGGTCCACATAGTGGCATCGTCGCTCTTGTTAGTATGCCATGCTGTTTTTCTGAGTAGACTGTAGGTGAAATGGCTGTCCCTCCGCACCACTGTCCAGCTTAAAGGTGGTTTGTTGCCCATTTAACATCACCATTTTTTTCCATGATTGCTGCTCACCTGCCGACACTTCTCCCAGGAAAACAGCTTCCACTTCTGGCTCATGAATTGCCTCCACTCTGCCTGATCTGCATACAACTGCATAATGGCCTTTCTTATGCATTTTCTGCACTCTGCCTCCCGAGCAGCACAGTTATTGAGGGAATGTGCAGGTGTTTTTCCACACCGGCCACAGCTCTTCTCTCCTTTTCAAAACTCCTTTTGAGTCTTGCTGTATGTGCTTTTTCCTGTCTGACTTTGTCTGTGAAACTTTGATTTGAATTTCACCTTGTCAACGTTTGCTTCTCTCTGGTCATTGTTAGTTGTGTCACGTACAGTTGGTTGCTGTTTTTTTATTTCTTCATGTTGTCTGATTTTTAGGACAGTTTTTGCCAGTGTTAGTTCACTGTCCATCTGCAGCTTCTCTGACAGTCCATTGTGTCTTAAGCCTACCACTAATCTGTCCTGAATCATTTCTTCCTGTAGTGTGCCATATTGACAGTGTTCTGCTAGTTTATAAACTGCAGAGATGAAAGATTCAGCCATTTCCCCCGGCTCTTGGCATCGTTTGTTAAACCGAGCCCGTTCGTATATTACATTGTGTTTGCAAATGAAGTATTTTACAAAAGCATTTCTTACCACGATGTATTTCTTCTGGTCTGCTCCACTTAAACCCAGTGTGCACAAAATGTCATCTGCTTTCTCACCCATGGTGTAAACCAGAGAATTAACTTGATATTCTTCGTCCTTTTCATTCAGTCCTGCTGCGATCCGGAACCGTTCAAAACGGCGAATCCAGTTGGGCCAATTACCGAAGTCTGAGAAGTCAAAGTTATCCGGTGGGCTTATTGAGAACAGGGACTCCATTTCTCCGTTTGCAGGCTCGCACGACACCGTCTCCACCGTCTCGCTGGCTCTCCGCTCTGCTAGTTTCTAACTGTTAGCTTAGCCTAGCTTATCCCCGACGGCATTTACACTGCACAGAAGTCCGTTTTTATTTGCCAAACCATCTTTCAGGAACTCCAACGTCGCTTGTGACGGGATTCAGCACTTCTGACACCATGTAACAGGATCTATGATATACTGTGCAGGTTTAATAGACGGAGACACTCGTGCTGCCGGTGTAGCCTTGGGTACTTTATTACAAGCTTGTTTACATTTCCGGTGTTCACCCCTAAACCTTCCCCAACCTCCTTACAGGTTCCTACGCATATCACTATAGCTATAATCTGGCTCAATTATATATTATGCATTGTTGTCCCTGTCAAATAAACGTAAAATAAAAGATGTTCCCGGTAACTGACTGATAAACTTTTTTGTTGTACTTCCGTCATGTCAGAGGCTGGACAAGCCAGAGGTTTCTTCAGGGCAGCAGCTAGTTGCTACTCAAAGTTGCACTACCACGTTGTATGAGAGAGTTGGTGTGGGGCTAGAATGGAGCCAAGATTGGCTGGATCTAGAGCCAATTAGCTCTGCAGTGAGCAGCCCCTCATTGATTTCCAAATATGTCAGCGGCCTTATAAGCTGACCTTTAGGATAGGGGCGTTTTGGATAGGGGTAGGAACTTTCCAAAAAGACTTGGCAGGTGATTGGATAAACCCTCGGTCTACGACAGTCCATCACGTAAATGACATAGTTCCTCATAGTACACTGATGTTGGACGCAAACGCATAACTTGAAGCCTGGCAAGATGGATAGTTGCGGGATGCTAATCTTGCACATCCTCATAAAGTTAGCTGTCTTTGAAACGTTCAGAAAACTTCAGCCCATCAGAGTTACACTTGTGATCTCTTCACTCTTGCCAAATCTGTCTGTAGGCGACATTTTACGGACAGAGGCTTCCCAGATTAGAATGTTTTTTTCCTCTCCCTCCCTCTCTCCCTTTCCCAAAGCAGACCGGAATTGGGAGGTCTTCAACAACAAAATAGATAATTGGCAGGTTCAGAGTGCAGAAACAAAGAAGACATGAAACAAAACAAAAATAAGAAATGCTACAATCACGGATGAGGAGCATTCTATCTAACATTGTATGGCTTTAGTTATCCCCATTCTCTGGAATTGCTGTCAAGGTCTTAACATATAGTCTAGAAAAGGTGTTCATTTTTTTCAAAGTTTCTCAGTGAACCTTTCAGACTGGTAAGGACACCAATTGGAATTCACTGTTTTCTATTGCAAATCAATGTGTAGCTGAGAAATGGACTGCATGAGTAGAAATATTGAAAAATTGGACCCACACAAGCTTTCTCCCTTTATCATGAGGAAAATACTTATACTTATAATATTTATTATAATTTGTATTGTTTGTTTGTCAGTATCACCCCTTCGATTTTCATGATATTTTTCTACAGTGACAGCAGGAGAATTTCCGATTCCATAGAGGAAGCTAATGGCATTCTAAATAGACTTTCTACCAATCTTTAGAGGGCCAAGAAACCCCAAACTCTGGCCATCCGAGAACTTGCCTGCCTACCCTTAAATAAACCCAGTTTGGTTTGACCTTGACCCTTGTTTGTGTGTCATGTGTTTCGGTTCCCTAATGTGACCATGCAACCTCCATTGGAGCAGAAAAAAAGACATGGCCAGCATTTATTTTGATGATGACGAGCAGCTTCAAAGTTCATCATTATCATACAGAGTATTCCTTGAAACCTTTTAAGTGTGTGAATTTACTATAAATCAAATATTTCCTTTTCTTTCCATGAGAAGATACTATTGCACTATTTCAAAAAAATATAAAGCAATTAAAACTTTGTCCATTGTCCACATTGTCCATTTGTTATATATATTACAACATTTTGTTATTGAAATTGAACGCAGAACGTTGAAAAACTCGACAGGGTCAGCAAGGGGCACACTGTGACCCAAAACATAGAGAAATGCAAAGTGATGTGAAATGTAAACTGGGGCAGCTAGGGGCCGACTGTGACGCAAAACATTGAAAAGCGTTGAAAAACTCCACTGTGACAAAAGAGAATTGTCGACTGGGCCAGATAGTGATAGTGACTGTGATGCAAAATGCTGAATAACGTTTGCATCACACGCCCACTGCCCGTGGTTGATGCCAACGCCACAGGCAGTAAACGGCCGTTAATGGCGCGTTTCCACAGAGTGGTGTGGTTTGTTTTGGTGCGGTTAGGTTCGGCCCTTACGGTAGGGCGGGGTTTAAGCCGGATGGCGATAGCTTGTGTTGATAACTCCCGACAATGATTGCGCGTTTCCACCGAGCGGTGGAGTACGGTTAGGTGCGATTAGGTGCGGTAGGGTTAATTTTTCCATCGCCAAAAGTGGGCGGGGTCCGAAAATAAGCGTACTGAGCCGCAATTAGCTGTATCTATTTTCTGGTACTCCTCTGTTGGGGTACCAAGCGGTCTGAAAGGTTGAAAGGTTGCCGAAAAGTTGGAGCCACCCAAGCCGCCCTGATTGGTCAACAGAATCGTCACTTCCGTGCGACAGGGGGAAACTAACAAACACAGTACCCGCAACGTATTTCTAGACAAAGGGGAAAGCTTAGTTTACTGAAGATAATGCAATGCATAAGTTTGTCGTCCTTCTTGGACGTCCTACATTGTTGCTCTTTGTTTAGTGTGTTGCGTTCTTCTTTTTCATTGAACTTATCAGCAGGCTACACTGTGTCGGGTGCAATGATGTCACAATGCTTACGTAGCTGCCGCGGCTATTGCCATCCGGCTTAAACCCCGCCCTACCATAAGGGTACTGTCTTCGGTGAAACGCGAGCCGCACCTAACCGTAACACAGCTTGCCCACTGCATCCGTCCATCAACAGACGACGGAAGGCGTGTCTGACAGATGGGGGAGTGGTATTTGCCGACGGAGCCACGATCTGATTGGCTGACGGATCCGTTGCAACCTGAAAAGTTAAAATTTTCTAAACTTCTGAACGCAAGAGACGGAGCCGACGGAACGGACGGACCCACAATGCATTTCGGGATTGCCCCATGCAAAGTCAATGAGATACGTCAACAGACGGATGCAGTGGGCAAGGGGTGTAATGCACCTAACCGTAACGCACCTACCCACATCTTATCGTACCAGACCTAACCGCACCGCTTGGTGGAAACGTGCCATTAGGGACATTTCCGGGATACATGGGGTCAAGCTTGCGACGCGGATTTCTTTCCAGCTCTACCTACGTTATATCCCATAAATAGGCCTACACAACCTGAACCTACACATAAATAAAAAAAGTATTCAAATAACAAGCAAATTGATAAATACATAATAAATACAATTCATAAATAAGAAATATATTATCTTTTTGTCGAAAAAATTTACCTTTTTAGTATTGTGCAGTAGACCTACCTTTGTCTACATGAACTGAAAGTTCATGTAGACAAATGTATACTTCTATGTGTTCATGTAGAGAAAAATCCCTTGCTGAAAGTCCTCAGTATTTCTCTATCGTTGGAAATGGATGACAACAGAATGAGGCCAGCCAGTACCAGACCGATCTGGAGAAATAAAAAAGAAGACTGATGTTCCAGAGAGCAACAATTTGAGACAGTTCAAGATTGTTCAGAATGTCCAGGAATATTCTGGGCTGTCAAACACACAGTTAAGCCTTTCATTTCAATGTCAAATAAATATTTGGGAAATGTATCTGAACATTACGGGTGCAATCGGTTATATTGAAGGGAGAACTTGAGAGCCATGTCCTTGGTGCCTATTTATTTACCCCTATTTTGATGGCACACTTCCGTAGATGAAAGATAACCTGCCAGTTCAGTCTGGTGGAGGGGCATACTCCAAATCAGCCAATCTGGTACTCAAACCCAAATAAACTCAAAGAACCACCCGGCATCACTTGTTCATTCCTGGGCGCCCTTTGCTCACCAGTTAATTGATTTGACCATCAATTTGTTGTAGGATCTTACGCCTTACCCAAAAAAAGTGCATCAGCCTGGTATCTCACTCGCTCATCGGGCGTAACTGCCTTAAAAATATTAACACAACACAATAAACTAATATATGTGTCATGATCCGCCCCTGGTTTTCCCATTCACCTGCCTGCCACCCTGATCACTCCCAATTAACCCAACCACCTTCACCTGTGTTTCCCCTATATTAGTCCTTTCCTCCCAAACATTCCCTGCCAGATTGTCTCTTGTGTTTCACAGTGCTTTCCCGCGATTCGAATCCTGACCAACCACCTATCCTGCCTGCTCTCTGATCCTCGCCTGTCTGACTATCCTGCCTGCTCCTGATCCTCGCCTGTCTGACTATCCTGCCTGCTCCTGATCCCCGCCTGTCTGACTATTCTGCCGGTTCCTGATCCCCGCCTGTCTGACTATCCTGCCTGCTCCTGACCCCCGCCCGTCTGACTATTCTGCCGGTTCCTGATCCCCGCCTGTCCGACTACCCTGCCTGCTCCTGATCCCCGCCTGTCTGACTATCCTGCCTGCCGATCCTGAATCCGAATAAACGATTGACACTGTTCCACGCTCTTCGCCCGTCTGTGCACTTGGGTTCAGCCAAACGCTCACGTTACAATATGAGACACTATAAGAACAAGCAAACTGCATGCATTTAATGTACCCCAATTTTATTATTGCAATTAATGTAAAACTGCCCATAAAATTAAGTTATTGAAAACCTGATCAAAATATTTCATTGTTGAGCTTACGACACAAAAATAAATATGACAAAAGTTTTCTCTACATTATGCAACGTCTCAAAAGAGAACTAATTTACCCATAGGGTTTACAGCTAAATGTTAATAAAAATCAAAGCCGGGAAGCTCTAAAAGATGATACATCTAACAGAAGCACCATTCTGAATACAGAGTCAAAAGACCCAAATAATTCATTTATAGTAAATGCCCTTTTATAACTTTCTGCAAAGCTTGTTTCCTCGTTTCTCATTTCCCACAGGTCAATAGTTGACTCCAATAGCAGGCAAGCAAGAATAAGCATTGAGGGGGAAAAGTCAGAAAAATAAGCTTAGTAATCTCAGTAAAAAACTGTCACAGTTTACTTAAGAGATTTTTCCAAACCATGTGGATACTCATCTGTCATAAACATGACTCACAGTGAAGCAATGGCGCAGCGAGGAACTCATCAGTGAGATTGCTCAATCTCAAAACACTGTGCTTCTTGTGTTTGATTCAACCAGGACAAACGCTCTGCTTTAAGTTTCTCCAAGTAATCAAGCTTGTGACGCGGATTTCTTTCCAGCTCTACCTACGTTATATCCCATAAATAGGCCTACACAACCTACACAGCATCAAACAGCATAGAAAATACAGTTTTGCAAAAAAAAACAGTTGGGAGTGTTAGATCACAAAGACTCATAAACAAATAAATACAAAAAGTATTCAAATAACAAGCAAATTGATAAATACATAATAAATACAATTCATAAATAAGAAATATATATTATCTTTGTTGTCATGTGTCTACGACAAGCACATGTTAGTAATAAAAAAGATTGAATAAATAAATAAACAGCATTGTGAGGAAAGGACAGGGAGGGAAATGGAAGGAAGAGTTAGTATAGCGCATGAGAGAGAGTGAATGGTCGAGGAGGTTTAGTAATATCCCATCATCTTTGTTCTCGTGGTCTGTAGACACTGCTGTTTCTCATGCTGCGAGCGATGTCCTGGCAGAAGGCGCGCAGCTGGGTCAAGGTGAGGTAATTGGCCACCTGTAACTCAAAGTCACCGTGGAGATGAGCGGCGATGTCGGTACTCTGGTACGGCTCATCGCTGCTCCACCTGCCAAGCTCTTGCATCTACAAAACAAACACACGTGTGTTCAGACACACACACAAACATTTTCGTAAGTGCAAATGCTCAAGTGGGTGCTGTACGTAATGTGTGGTTGTGCATGCAAGTACGTGTAGTTCATTGTGTTAAACTTGCAGATGCGAATTAAAAAAAAAGTGCGGTTGGGTGTGTGAAATTGTTTGGGTGCATGCATGCATCAATTTGTGTGTGTGTGTGTGTGTGTGTGTGTGTGTGTGTGTGTGTGTGTGTGTGTGTGTGTGTGTGTGTGTTTGTGCATGACAGGTGCATGCTTGCACATGCAGGGCCATAGCCAGGGTTGGGGGGTGCTGCTGTTGTGTGTGTGGTGTGTGTGTGTGTGCGTGCTGCTTTTACCTTGGTGATCTGAGTGAGGAGGTCTCGTAGGTCGGCTCTGAGGTCGTCCAGCCCCTCTAACCGGGCAGCCAGCGCTCCCAGCAGGTCCTGGTGCAGCTTGATCCCCACTGACATGCGGCTTAAGCTGTTCTCCTGCGGTGAGCAAAATGTCTCTTGTTAAAAAAAGTTGTTAACATTACTGCCATTACTTTTTTCATTCATTTACACTAAATTCATGAATTGGTCGATCTTTATGTAGCATAGAAAGCATAGTCATTGTTTTGATTGTAAAACTTTTTTCCTCCATTTTCATCCTGGGTTTTTCTATCTATTTGTTTATTCCATGCTATCATTCCTATCAGTATCACTTATCACTTACTGAGTATAAATCATCACTTTCATTCTCTAGAGTGATTAAGTAAATTCCTAAGAAGTGAAGTCAAATTGTGTATTAACAGTGTAGTAGCCTAGAACCATGTCTATTTCTATATTATTACAATAATAATATCATACCAAATTGTAATTATTTAGTAGCAACTCCTTACAATGAGCTAACACATATTATGAATACAAGAAATCTATGATAAAACTATAAAACTATAAAATCAATAGAACCAATTAAACGCAAGGCATAACTTTTCAATGTGACAACAATGGTATGTTTATTTTGATAAGAAATATCTAAAAAGTAGGATATGACCATTCTTAAGATATAGTTTTGTGTTTTAATAAACTTTCTTCGTAAATCAAAGAAGTTAATAAAAAAGGCAATTACAAACGTTTTTTATTCTGAAGATACTATTGTGAAACAGGCCCCTTTCCTTAATGTTTTTAAGAAAATAATGTTAACTTATGGTAACTTTAAAGCCTTTTAAAGCCGAAGGATTCTGTTATGGTTAAAAAAACAATTGACTAACTGTCTGTCTGTCTGTCTGTCTGTCTGTCTCTCTGACGGACATTTCGAAGTACTGACCAGAGTGAAATGAGCCGACAGGGGCATGAGAGCCGGGGGGGTGGAGATGCCCAGGGACAATGCCATCCTCTGCAGCATGGGCCCCTGGCTGGGCGGCTCCAGGATAAGACCCTACAAAGCCACACACTCTGGTTACACAGCTGAACACAGAGCAGCACTACATACAAATGTACAGCAGTTGATCAAGGTTGTGGTTGGTGCAGGTGATGGCGGTGGTGCTGGTTCGCAGGAGATTGTAAGATTGCATATTATTTACAGTTCTGTCTTTTAGCACTTTTATCCAAAACGACTTATTGGGAATTCAGTTCCTTTACGCAAAGAGGCTAAAATTATCCCTGGTTCGTCGACTGTGGACGTTGGAGATCAGAACCCGAACTGTTTGGCTGGCAATTGAACATACTAGCATCCACTAAACTCTTGACTTTCTCATAACTAATGTTCCTGGTTGGGATGCAGGGGCACATACTGCACATACATATGTTGTTTTAATCAAAGCATGGCCCAGTTGGGCAGTGCTTAAGTATGAAAGCAAAGCAGGAATACACGTGCCTGGACTTGCAACCACAAGTATGCCTACTTGTTTGAGAGAATGGCCTTGTTTAGATAAGTTGAAGGAGACATGTTAGGGTGTTTTCCGAACAAGTAAACATAGTATTTGAGTTCCAGAAAACATGATTTTGAAGCTGTTTGCTGGAGATAGCTTATAGGAAAAAAAATCACGCTGTTCCCTTCTGTTTCAGTCCCTTCAGAATGCGCTGTTTCTGGTGTCTGTAGCTTTAATGTAAATGAGCTGCTGCCCATTGACCAATGAGCTGTCAGACTGAACCACAGCATGGAGGAGAAGGGATTGTTGCCGTTTGCAACCTATATCTAATATCATGGCCAAAAGCTATGTGCGCCTCGGATAATATTATAAATCATAAAGACTGCGTCTGTCGTCTCTGGTACTTCCACAACAAGAAAAGACTCGTAGTGGGGGATATCTCGGCCATGGTTGAGAAGAGTTGGGGGAAAGGAACTTTGGCCTTGACTCTCTGAAGTCCATGAACCGCGACATGGAAGAGAAAGGGATTGTATTCCGGGAGCTGAGCTGCCGGACTGCCGCCCCGGCCACCATCAAAGCCGTCCGGCTGCCGCCGAAACTTCGGCGGCAATCCAGCAGCTCCGGCGGTGTACTCCGGGAGCTGAACTGCCGCCGATGCTTTCCGGCTGCTCCAGCGGGTGTACTCCGGGAGCTCAACTGCCGCCGAAGTTTCGGCAGCAGTCCGGCAGGGGAAGCTCGGCGGCAGTCTGGCAGCTCCGGCGGGGGGAGCTCGGTGGCAGTCCGCAGAGAAAGGGATTGTACTCCCGGAGCTGAGCTGCCATCTAGTTCCCCCCGCCGAAGCTGCTCGCCCGCTGGTCAACAAAATCTTAGCTATGCTCTGATTGGAGTGGAGTGGGGAAGTGGGAGGTAAAATTCAACTGTGCCCCCTGCCTACATAGGAGGGGGCGCCGAAGCTGACTAGCTCGTTTGGTTACTGTAGGCGGGGTACTTCCAGAAATGCATATCTCACTCAAAAAAATCATGTACAGACTTTTTTCAAAGTATGTATGTGTGTGGGAGCACCAGAGACCCAAATCAACACCCCAAATCCCAAGAAAAAAAAAATGTTTTCATAATATGTCCCCTTTAAGTTCAACATTTATTTTAACATTTCTAATTGCCTGTTTGTTTTTTACATAATACGATTTTTAGGTGAATACCCGTCCAATACTCCGGTAAAAGACTGCTAATTCCTCATTCGAAAACGTTTTAGTCTAAACTTACCGTACTGTGAAGGGTGTTCTTGTGCACGAAAGGTATGTCCTCAAGTATCTTGATTACTAAAGTATTTGAGCGTTCAACTGCCAGTTTAAACTCCGGATCAGCAAGGGTGAGTTGACTGTCTTGTAATGGTGCAGATAGGACCAACAAAGCCAGACAGCATTGCAGGGCTAAAACTGCGAAGAAGGAAATAAAGTTACCGACATAGTTTAGGTTAAAACTACGTTCTGCACAAGATCAAAGAACTCTCTAGAATGAACTTCGAGCGCCCATACGCGTAAAAAGGGCGCAATTCGCGCACATCATCTCAGACACCAAAAGTTGTTTATATCTCATTGCATCAATGGGCGGCGATCGTTTTGTCTTTACCACGCATTTGCAATCACAAATATAAAAATAACAAAAATGCCAATCATGCAGCATTTCAAATACAAAAGTATCAGCAAATGGTACACCGCATGTTTTATAAAGCGCAAAATAGACGTCCTAGGAAAGACCTCCAATGAATGCAAATGCACAAAGGGATATTCACTTACAATGAAGAGGGTTCATTCTGTGTCAGTTGGTTGTAATAGCCTATACCTTCGTTATCACAACGGCTAACAATAAGTGTCTTGTCTTCCATTTGCTTAACAGATGTACTATTTATGTTGAAATATTCAGGACGTGGGATTTCCCAACTGACTGAGCTCATGTATTATGAAGAAGGATTGATAAGCCTTGGTGGAGTAAAGTGGATGACTCCTCGGTTAAATTCCGAGGTGACGAAGTGGGAACGGCATGCGCCAAAAGAGTGAAGTGAAGGAGACGAAATGCATAAGAATAGGTGTATCTAGAGGCCATTCAACAATTACATTTTAACCAATTAATATAAAATCAAGGTCCAATGTATTAAGATTTTGTTTTTTGGATGATTATTCGATGCGATTAACTAAATGAAATATTGTGGATTGGTTTCAATTAATCTAATCGTCATATTATATTACAATTATAACGTGTGTGTGCGCGCGCGCGCGGGCACACACACACTTTTTTTATAGAATTATAGAATTGTCTACATCCTTTAAGGCAGTCTTGTATCTTGCGTAAAGACAAGGAAAATTACGAAGCCCTACCGGAGAATGTCTAATATGAAGACGTACACAGGCTCTGGCTCCACTACCGGTTAAGTAATCTGTTTCAAAAATTCCCATTAGTTTCACCCCTTAGGCCTATTTAGAAATACGGAAAGAACGTTTCCGGTAGTATCATACTTGACAGGTTGTCCTCCACGGAAGAAGTAGGCATAAAAAAATCATATTAGGCATATCAATTGCAGGGTCTAGGCCTATGGTTTTAGCCATCAAAGACATTTGAAGCACACTCCATAAAACCCAATCTCATTCCACCCACCTGTATTTATGAGTGGGAATCCTACATGCTGACTCACAGGTAAATATAAACTCCTCACTCAAAGTTACTACTGGGGTAACAACATATAATGAGGGTTCATTATAATCATTATCAACATGAGTTAATGCATTTATAAGTTAACTAACAACAGTCAATAGTGAACTAATGGTATAGGAAAAATGAGTTGAGTGCTGCAAGAAGCGCTCAACTATTGCTATTCTTAAGCTTTATAAGGTGAGTGCTGTAAGCAGCTCTCAACTATTGTTATTCTTAGGCTTTCTTCTTTCTTTCTTTTTTCCTTTACGTTATCTACAAATCTTGGGACCCTACTCCTTCCACAATTTTTCAGCTAGAGACTCCATTCTACTTTTTAAATGTTAATATTACCTTGGAATCGTGCGTGTGTTAGTTATTGTGCTACCCCTTTGCACAGCTGACAACAGCAGCTACAGCTAACAATAAATAATATAATTTTAATGAATAAATGTGTTTCCTGCGTGAATTGTGCGTAGCTTAATAGAGCGGGCTTACGTTACTGTATTTTGACATCGGCCATAATGTTCATGTTAAATAAGTTAGTTCATGTTTACCAAGATATTCATTCATAAATTATTTAATGCATAGTGTTAATGGTTAATAAATGTATCCTTGTGATAAAGATGTACCACTGGGTATTCAATATTACAATATTGTCCAGGAAGGAGAAGGGTGAATTGTAGTTCCACATGATTCATTCATTTTACAACCAATTCAAGAAATTACTCATATTGAAAGGTAAAAGTCTTGCGTGTCTTTGCGTAAATATTCCCTTATTCAGAAATAACAGCGTTCAGGAAACACCCATCAGAATTGCGTAGGCTATGACATCAAACCGGAAAAACAGATCGTTCGCTAGACTAGACCAGTGATAGACATAACAGAGTGTTGACACTTCCATTGGACTCTGGTGTAGCATTTTTTGCCGCCTACTTCCGGGATATGGAGCCTCGCGTAGTTCCAAAACATCCATTTACGACGTAGGAGGTCATTTATTTCCATTGCTGGCCATCGAGTTACTTCTGAGGTAAGTGCATTAAATAGCTACCTCTTTTGAATTGTCAACTGTCTATATTGTATCAGAGGGCCTTTATGATGCATATACTGATCTTTATTTGTATGTGCACAGCGTAATTATATATATTTTTATCTTGGTAGACGACCGATTTTCAGTCATTGCCTGCTAGTTAGTCAGCTCGATTTCGCCAGCTGTGAAGGTATCACTGCACCAGAAGTTAAGTAGTGAATCTCTTGACAACTTTTATTTTGTTAGTTATTGATGTAGGATTATTAGGATCAATAAGGTTGATTAACGACGGGTTTAATCTGCTAAACCTGACGGTGTTAGCTACGGTGTTGGAGTACTGTGTGTCTGATGCTATAGCTAGCAGAAATAAGGTTGCTTTTGTTTAATTATACCCTTGAAAAGGCTGTTGGATTACCTATATGAATAGAAATTATTCCACACAAAAAATATAAGCCATAATGACAAGCTTTCAAATGTTATAACACAGACAGCAGTGTCATTCTTTTGTTTCATAATGTAAGCTTCTGTCCACCCCTTCCCCAACTTGGCAGCAATTTATCCATGTGTGGGGAAACTCATTGACCTACAGGCTATTCAAGGTCTTGTCTGATTATTTTCACTCTCCTGCAGGTGGTGGCTGCTGGTGCTTGTGGCGGCGGCTGCAGCTGGTGTATGCGGCTGATGGTGGATGCTGCTGATGGTGGATGCTGATGGCGGTGGCTGCTGCTGCTGGTGGCTTGAGCTGGCTGGTGCCGGCAAACACTGCTGCTGCAGGTCGCTGCTGCTTGAGGCGATGGCTGCTTGAGCTGGCTGGTGGTGGCGAAGGGTGGTGGTGTCGCCTTCTGCTGCTAGCGGTGGCGGCTTGTGCTGGCGACGGCTGTTGGTGGTGGCGACTGCTGGTGGGTGGTGGTGGCGGTGGCGACTGCTGCGATTGTTGTCCTTCCTTTCGACCTGATGCACTTTACTATCCTTAACATCAGCCTGATGTATGTGGAGTATTTTCTTTGTTTATTAATAACTTATAATATTCCTCCCTGTTCCTTCACTTTGTTCTTGTTTTACAAGTTAGATATACACGCACACCTGTTTACACATTTGTTCAATTCAATTCAATTCAATTTTATTTGTATAGCCCTTAATCACCATTACAGTCTCAAAGGGCTTAACAAGTCAAATATTTATGACACCCCCCTTTACCCAAGCCCCCACAAGGGCAAGAAAAAACTCCCTTGAAATTAGCAAGGAAGAAATCTTGAGAAGAAACGCATAGTGGGGGATCCTTCTGGTGGTCAGGAGTACAATGGGTGCCATAATTGACATACAGGTAAATACATGCACAAAAATGGTGATGTGGTGCTGGCCGGTTGACCATGAGGAGAGTCCAGGCATCCAGTCCAGTCACCGTAACATGCTAGAACAGACAGAATAGTGAATTAGAACGGAACAGTACATAGCGGGAATGTATACTGCATTAACAAAACACAAACAACCAGAGTGGTCTTCACTTCGCATTTTCACAATCGTTTTCACAATCCTATGTTCCAAATGCAAGATCGTAGAGGTGCGTTTTGAGCTTTCCTTTGAATAGCTCCACAGAGTCAGCTTCCCTGATCACTTGTGGCAGCCTATTCCATAGGAAGGGGGCTCGATAGGCAAACGCTCTCTGTCCGGCCGATTTCTTTTTAACCTTCGGCAGTGAAAGAAGGCCAGCTCCCGAAGACCGGAGGGACCGAGAAGGACTATAAGGAATGATCAGGTCCTTCAGGTAGGATGGAGAAGATCCATGCACGGCTTTATAGGTTAGCAGTAGCACCTTAAAGTCCGATCTGAAAGTTATTGGTAGCCAGTGCAGAGAGGCGAGAATAGGTGTGATATGATCAAACCTTCTCGTTCTGGTCAGCAGTCTAGCTGCAGCATTCTGTACAAGCTGTAGACTTTTTGTGGTAGATTTTGGTAGTCCCGAGAACAGTGCATTTGTTGTTCTTGTTCCACACATGACTAACTTTGTTTTATTTATTGATACCCCCTGGCTCTACTTTGCTGTTCTTGTTCACACTTGTATGTTTGCTTCGTTGTTCTTAGTCCTTGTTCCCACTTGTTTTTGGAGAGGCGCCGAGATCGTTTATTGGCCTGTGGCATGTGCCACCGCGACCACTGACATACCATGGCATATGGCGTTCAGGAACGGTAACTGCCGTTCCCCACAATGGTATATGACACCAGCGCGCCCCGCCTCCTCCGTATAATTTCAAGACAAGTATTGCCGTAAATGTAAAGCTATATATATATATGGTCTTTATTGACACTATATCACAACATAACGCCGTAAATAAAGGGATTTATACGTTTCTCTTGTCCGTTCTGTTGTTAGGATATGTGCGATCTGTTTGTTGTTGCTTTTGAAATGACAGATGCTTTTGAAAACAGCCGGACTTGCTCCGGTGACGGTAGTTAGCCTAGCCACCTAAACTGGTCTGACTAATCGATAACAGAGATTTAGAGCTATAGTCTATGACTACAGAGGCAGGTCCCTATATTTACCATGGGGTAGCACTGTAGCCTATGGCTAGACAGTCATCCATTTTTCCACTCGTGTTATATCAAGGTGTCCTAGTAGCGTAGCCTATATAGCCTACTGTATGACTGCTTCAACTCATAACTATTCAGTAGGCCAAATATTAAGTTTTGCATTTGTTCTTATTGGTGTTTAACCAAAAAAATAAAGTAGGCCTATAGGTTCCTATCATTTAACACTGATCCAGTGTCACAAACCTTTCTATACCGACATGATCCAGTGGTATCATGGCATATAGGCCTTCCGTTTGTCCTCATGTAAAATGGTAAGTACTAGGGATGTGCATTTCTGGCAAAAAATACTATTCAATATTAGCTGAGAAGTGGTCGAATAATATTCGAAAATCGGTCAATCAAGATCCCCCCACGCACGCACGCACCTCGGATACACGCAAACACAACACGACACAGGGAGAGGCTTGTTGATTTGTATGAAATCAATCAAAATTATTAAAACATGGCTTTTTATTTTACTTTTTACAATTTATTTGTTACCAGCATTCGTAGTGTTGATCAGCTGAGAAATAGTCCGCCAAAGACGTTGACGTCGCTTAGCAACCGAGGACTCTGAGTCACTCCCCGCTCTACGCGCGTGTCATGCAGAAAGAGACGAGAGCGACAAGAGCCGCAATCATGTCTTGTGCGGTTGGTTGCACAAACCGTTTTAATACCATTAACAAAACGCAGAAGTTTTACAGGATACCATCAACTCGCACCCCATTTTAGGCAAACAGTCTTTGGTTACAAGCTATCAGAAGAAGCGATTGGAACGAGCAGATGATTAAAGGCTAGGCTTGCTACCGTCACCGGAGCAAGTCCGGCTGTTTTCAAAAGCAACAACAAACAGATCTCACATATCCTAACAACAGAACGGACAACAGAAACGTATAAATCCCTTTATTTATGGCGTTATGTTGTGATATAGTGTCAATAAAGACCAAATATATATAGCTTTACATTTACGGCAATACTTGTCTTGAAATTATACGGAGGAGGCGGGGCGTGCTGGTGTCATATACCATTGTTGGGAACGGCAGTTACCGTTCCTGAACGGCAGTTACCGTTCCTGAACGGCATATGCCGTTGTTACACCGAATTCTGCGACCCACCGAAAAGTATGACCCCAAGGGGCGCTGTTGCACATTTTCTGCAACATGCACGTTTGCATTATAACAAAAACATAAATAAAACATAAGATCTCCCCCCACCGGTGGGTCTTTCTTTTCTTGATACTAACATTAATTCTAAACAGCGTTTTACACAGTAGCCTATAATAGGAAATGCTCAAAGGTAAATCACCGTAATTTAACACTGACTGATTTTTATAGGTAAAGAAGCAACGGTGAAGGACCGTACTAAACGCCCTATCGTTATATGGGTCTGTAAAATGCTAATCAATTCAAAACACATGTATTTATTAAGCACCTTTAATATAAAGGTAATTGGTTGGGGGGAGATCTTATGTTTTATTTATGTTTTTGTTATGCCTGTCTACGCTTCAAACTCGTGCATATTGCAAAAAATATGCAACAGCGCCCCCTGGGGTCACACTTTTCGGTGGGTCGCGGAATTCGGTGTAACACCGTTCCTGAACGGCAGTTACCGTTCCTGAACGGTAACTGCCAGGAACGGCATATGCCATGGTGGCACATGCCGCAGGCCAATAAACGATCTCGGCGCTACTGTGTTTTTGGTTCCACAAACCTCAGCCTGATATATGTGGAAAGGATTTTTTTCTAAACACTCAGCATCTCAAACACTGGGTCCAGCTTTACATGGTGCATCCTCCTTTGCAGCATGCAGATGATAGGCAGTGGAATCTGCATTTGCTGGAGGGTTTTATAACCAGTGGTCCATTTTACTTGTATTGCTTTTTTAATTGTCTTTCCTCACCGTATTCCTCTCATGTTAACACTTATATTCATCCCTGTTCCTTTACTTTGTTCTTGTTTTTCAAGTTGGATACACACATTCTTGTTGTCTCACCCATTGTTTAATAAAAAAAAATACTATTTCATTCATCAAAGCGTAATGATTTGTTATTCTTTAATATATGTGATACTTTGTGTATGGCTTAGTCTGAAAAGTATCATGGTTGTGTGGTCAGCTCTTGCCTCATCAGTAGAAGTTGCCTGGAAACTAAATGCTAAATGGACTGTTGCTACTCTGCTTTCTCAATCGCTCTCTGAGCACGGGTAAGTGAATCGGAATTACAAGCAAATTCAAGGAATCCAAAAAATGAACATCTTGAATCGTCTTTGATTTCAGAACAGATGTAGTAAGGTAAAAGTTAGCCACTAAAGTCAGTAGCCTAGTGCTACCCATGCTAACACAAACGTGAAGCTTTCCCTCAAAATTAAAAACGAATCTAAGTAGCTTGCAGTTGTCACCCTACAGGAGCGTCGCTAGCAATTGAAAACATCCGGCGCTATAGAGTCGGAGTCCTTTTTAAAGGGGGTTTGGGGTTTGTCCCCCGAGAAAATTGAAAATCAGGCTGATGAACATGCAATTGTCACGTAGTTTGAGAAGTAAAGGAAAGACAAATCGCCATGTCTGACTAACGTCGGGGCAGGCCTACTGAGTAGGTTAATGTTTACGTTAAGGATAGGAAAGTGCACCACATACACCAGCAGCCAAAATTAGACATTAGAAAAGCCTGTACCCAAATAAACACTGTCATGCGCCTACCCGATGTCAAGTGGAATCGCGGGCATAGCGGGAATAACGGGTTGAATTCACTGCGGGTCTCCTGAATCTGTGCAAAATAGAGCAGCACTAAACAGCAATATCGACGTGAGGGGCTTTGCATAGAGAATCAAATTTGCAACAAATGATTCTAAATTTGCCCATAAATGTATATGTCAGAATTTTGCGGTTTTCACTGGCTACAATATTGCATCTGGGAGTTGTCAAATTTGCTTAACAAAATGTTGTTTTTGACCCGGCGCCCCCGAAACGTTAACGGCCCACAGGGAATTCTCCCAATAGGCCTTATGCGCAACATTCTTCCGGGTTCTTCAAAACAGTGGTCTTGGCTTCCGGTCGTCCGCTGCTCAATAAGCTGAGTTTATTATGGCGACCTTCTACAGCCGGTGTTTACAGGAGCTACCCCGAACAACTATTAGCGATGTGCACAGTATTGCCAAACGGACGTCCAGAGCCCCGGGGACTCTGTTAGACAAGGGATTTAAGTTTTACGCCTCCTCATTTATTCATAATTATGAAGGTATTTACATTTGTAGCTTTTGCTAATAGCGCTCGTTAGCGTTAGTTAACTGTAAGTAGCCTAGTTGTGTACTTGTATGCTATCAGTTAGTTTAGCAGTATTTTTGCTCACAGACAATTAAGACAATCAGATGAAGACTGCATTTTAGCGATGGGTTTATACTACCAACAGTATAATTACTACGATGTCCTGTGTGGTTAAGCTGGTCTTTGTCGACGTGGTACGCTGGTCGTATGTGTCTAGTAGACGCATAAGACCAGACACTACTATCCTAGTAGACTCTACTAGGATAGCTGCTAGGTTTAATGTCGACTAGCTGCTACCGTTCTGGCAGGTGTTTCAGATTTCTAAAACATTGATTTGTATAAAGACAACTGTGATGAATGAATGAATGAATGAAATGATGCTGTATCTTTTTTCCACCAGTTTCAAACAAAGACAGGTTGAGAGGTACTGTCACTGTCAGAGCAGCTTGTCACAGGTCCATGCAGAAGAATGAAAAACCACACAGCTTGAGCGTAGGCTATGTTCAGGGATGGGTTTGTTAAATTGTCTGTTTCAGTTCAATGACTGTACAGAATGCGTTCATCAAGCCTCTCAGAATGAATATATTTACACTGCAACTGCTTTCATTTGGCCACCAGCATGTTCTCAACTATGTAAACACCATATTCACAAATACAACACATTCTTCTGAGACACTTGATAAATGGCTATAGTCTACCTGTTAGTGAAAGAAGGTAATTTGTGCAAAGTTGATTGACAGTAAATATTTCTATCGACACATATTTGGTATACCTCTACTCGTATGGTTAACAATTTTTGTATACTAAACACACACACACTATACCGATAACATCATTAGGACACTTGCCATGACATTACATTCGAAAGCTATATATATGTGTTTCCTCCCCTTTTGCAATTGCTACTACTTGCAACTATTGACACCCTGTAGTGGCAGGCATTCCAGTACTGAGCAATATATGTTTATTGTGGTAGACTTGTAGGAAGCCCCTTGTCTTAATTTAGTGGTATCTGTTCTGCCAACTGTCCAATTGTCTCTTTGTGTATTGTATACAGATAGTGCTTCGTGATTCAGATCCCGTCATCATGACCTCAAGTCAGTGTTCATGCAAAGCTGGCACAGCAGTATGCAATCACACTGCTGCACTGCTCTTTCAGACAGCTCATTACTCCGAGCTCAATATCCAGGTTGTCCCCCCTGTTCATGCCTGTACAGAAATGGAACAACAATGGCACAAGCCCAGAACTGCAGTAAGGGTTGAGGCAAATGCACTGTATAATATGTATGTAATAGTTAGGCTATGTGTGCTGCAATAAAATAGTAATTTGCTAAAATAAAGTATAGTGATCTAAGGTTAGAAGCATTAGAGGTGCAGCGTAATATAATGGCGACTCTTTACTCCATAAGGGAGTAAAACCCGGGCCTGTAAACAGCATGATTGTTACAAGACCCAGGCTTAACAGGTGCATGGAAGGAGGAATCAGGTGAGGTGTAGTCACTGAGGTCATACATGTAAACATTAGCTGGGGCACAGCAGGTTATGATTTGTAACAATATCACTGTATTTGGAGGTCACGAGCAGTTACTGAAACCATTAGACTATGCATACCACATATTTTACTTTTATAATTGGAACCTTTTCATAGTAGAATATTACCTTTACCACTTTGTTTCATAGAAGTACACTCTCCAAGGGTGTGCATGGGCACCCTTTTGATATTGGGCTGCTATGCATTGAGGACACATACGAGGACTTTGCTAATGTTTCGGACCCATATCGCCCTAACTGACTCATCCTTTGGAAACTGGTGGAAACTTACGCTAGAGTTAAATTTCCCCGACACAGAACAGCTCGGCACACAACAAAAACTGCTGTTCAGATGTTGCCGTTTCTGGTATTTTAACATTTTAACATTTGTGAAATTTTAATTTCACAAATGTTAAAATTAAATTTTAATCACACGAAATAGAAAACTAAATACTAAATAGAATACACTAAAGCGAAACTTAGAAGTTACCAGGAGATCACCTACCGCTGCAGTCAACCAGTGTACGGAAGTGAAAAGCGGAAATGATTAGACCCGTTTACACCTGTTTTCCGGTTCGAACGCTGGGCGCTCCGCATAACCCCTTTCTCCCGATTACCACTCTGCGCGTGCGTGCGTGCGAAGGCGTTATTCGATTGCCTTGCAAACATGTACGGTAATATTCATACTGGTTTAAATAATGAATTTGATAGTATCTCCCATCGTTGCTGAGCAAGAGTTTTTTTTCGAAAGTTCAGTGATAGAAACAAATCCCGGGCTATTGACGTTTTACGGTACCACTGTCATGCACCTACCCAATGTCAAGTGGACCGGGTTGAATGCACTGCGGGTCTCTCTTCTTATATCCATCTTACCAAAAATATTTTATTACTGTCCTTCTCAACACTCTCTGATCTCACTAAAAGGCTAGCAGCACGAAACAACAATATCTACGAGATGCGCTATGCATAGAGAAGAAAGAATACCGACGTTGAATTTGCAACATTTTGAAACAAATTATTCTAAGTCTGCCCATATATGGACACGTCAGAATTTTGCGGTTTTCACTCGCTACAATATTGCATCTGTGGCTGCTGGTAATGCAACCACAAAGAAGTAAACTCTACGGGGCTATTTTCATCATTGTTTTTTTTGTTTTTTTGACGGCACATCGATCCGGGGCTATTCCCAAAAGATCCGGGGCTATTGCCTCGAATGCCCTGGTCTAACGACGCGCCTGTCACCCTACCACTCCAAATGGAGTAAAACTGTCATTTACAAATATGCAACAATAGTCAGAAAAGTAGGCCTACTTGGGTATGTGTTTTTTAAATTTATATTTACCATTCAATATTGCAATAGCTGTTGTCAGTCCCATTGAAGAACACAGCAGCGCGGCGTGTTTTGGAACTATGCAGGCTTACGTGAACCACGTGACCACCCTGCCAGCGAGATCAGAGAGTGTCGCAACTCTTCTCTCTCTATGGCTTTGGACTAGACTTCATAACAACCAGTATGGATTGTTATGCCTAAAGTATGGATGCCCGCAGGGACCTCTTTGCGCTTCTTTGCTTAATCAGATGAATCAACTGCTTGCGATGGTTGAACATGAGCGAGAATTGATCAATTGATTGGTGATGTTTATAATTGTAACCTATAATGTATCGTAATGCAAATGTTAGAATGGGTGTTAAGGACGCCAGCCTTCCGAGTTGCACCTTTGACGTAATTTCCGGTCTCGGAGCATGTATAGCGTTCCCGTTCGTCTTTGTGATTGTGTCATGAAATTGGCTAGTCAATGTTTATTGTTAGCTACATTAGCCTCTTTAACAAACCATCCCGAAAACAAACAACACAACTTTACATTGTATTGCACGCACAGCAAGCAATGCATTAATTGGTGACCGGAATAAACTAGCAATGTAATCACGTGTGTAAGAGCATTTAAAATCAACATTAAAATGACCAATGTGGTACAAATACAAAGAAAATAAATCTCTTAACGGGCGCAGCCATAATGGTTGAGAGCGTCACCACTGCTCTCGGTCTACTCTCAGAATTCCGAGATATAGACAAAAAGGCGGCACGCCTCTGAGAAATGCCGCTAGAAAGCTGGGAGATAATGGAGATTTCCCGACTTCTGACTCGGAAGGCTGGCGTCCGAGGATTCAGGAACACACCATTAGTCTATCAATGAAATGGGCAGCCCTTGTTGTGAAGTGAACTCGGGTAGCTCTACTTGTGCACTTTCCTCCGAGCTTAATGGTGTGTTTCTCAATCCTCGGACGTCAGACTTCCGAGTCGAAAGTCAAAGATCTCCTAGCTTTCTTGCGGCATTTCTCTGGGGCACAAAACAACGACTAGCCAATTTCATGACACAATCACAAAGACGAAAAACGCTATAAATACTCCGAGACCGGAAATGACGGAGTGGATGCAACTCAGAAGGCTGGCGTCCGAGAATTCAGGAACACACCATAAGGTCCGAACCTCCCGGAAACTGACGTTTTGAAGGCGGCAAGAGATTGGGACTAAAGGCGCGTTCACTCTCCTGGTGAAAACGAGACGGCTCGCCAGTGATGACGCTCACGCTTACGCGTGTTCCCGACAGCGACTGTTCATGTGTACTTGGGAAACAGCCGGTAGGGAATCTAAAAGTTCTACACAGCGGGGGGGGGGGTCCGATAAAAACCAGTCAGAATTAAACAGAACTTAGTAGGATCAGTTTCACGTTTGCATGCCTTTTTCCCTTGATGCCTATCACTTCTATCCTTTTGCTTTTATTTGTGAGAAGCACAGTATTGCCGACTGTATGGAAGGCAACACTTCCCATTATCTAGAGCTCGTTTACCAGTACACAACGTTTAAAACTGAGCAAAGTCATGCCAACAGACACAGTTACAACGTCAATCAATAGTAAAGTATGTGATATGATGGATGATTCTTTTATATTGAGTAAAACGTTCATGTTCCGCCATGTTCATGCGCGTCACTAGTAAACCATACATCACCAACTGGGCAACTCTTATCAAAATTTGGCAGAAGTTGCCGAACGGAAGTAGAATCATAACAGCATCATAAGGTGTCGTTCACGCGAAATTTCCGACGTCGCGAAAATGTTTTCCCCATAATTTCCAGCGATGTGAACGCACCAATAAATTATAACGTACTATGTACGTAATTTCTTTTCCACTGGCAAAGCAATGCATGCACATATTAAGCATTGGTAGAGGTCGGTGTGCAATATTAGTGATACAAACAGCGTTGGCAACATCAACCAGACTAATTCCCGTCTCTAACTCTAACCCTAGAAATGGCCATTTGAAAGACGTTTCAACGAGATCAATGATATATTTGTTCAAGAGCATCAGGGCAGCAGATGTGTTTGTATAGGATGTGAGACTGGATACAATAGGTTAATTTTGAATGCCACCCCACCAGTTATATTAAAATTACAATTTCCATTTCCATATAGTCCAATGCATGTTTTCTTAATTCTTTGCATTCTTTACCCTTAACCTGTTTACCTATTGACACGTGGGACTGTAGCACTAGCTGACCATAAATAGGCTAAACATACCCCTTAACAGCATGAACATCATACACAGACAAGTTTATTTAGACAAAAAAAAACACATTTTATTTCAGTTCAAGCCCTGCCTCACAGATAGACACATGCTATAGGTTAGATTAGTCGGATGGACCATGTCAGGCCAGATTTAGCTCACTCTACAGTCAACTGTGCAACGGTAAGGCAGGAAAATACAGAGCCAAAAGAATGAAGGATGAAAAGGAGGATGGAGGATAAAAGGTATTGTGGGTGTTTATGATCTACCGATGGATGGCAGCGTACAACGGAACGGAAAAAAACAAACAACATCCTGCGGCGACAGGAAGCAGGGTTCTGACTAAGGGAAGCTGTCGTCGTCATCCTCCGCCATCTCTTTAGCGAACTCCAGGTCCTGCTGCTCGCGCTCCCGACGTTCCTGATGACCGAATAGGGAACACGTTCAGAGATTTTAAACGTAACTGGCCATACAGCACACACTATAATCCTAACTAGTGATCGGCCGATATATCGGCCGGCCGATATAATCAGCCGATATTTGCGTTTTTTTACGTGTATCGGTTTCGGCCGATTTTTTTTTTTATTATTATTATTTTTTCTCTGAGGGATTTACAGACAGTTCAATAAATGTAGACATTTTTTAAATTGAGACATTGTAACATTTGTTATCATTGTGTCATTTTTATAATGTAAATTGAGGGAGGCTTAGCCTGGAAATCCAGACCCACATCTAGAAAGCTGTAAGGTCTGGCAACGAGTAATGACAATGGCCCAACTTGAGGGGCAGCACCAAGCATGCATTTGAAAATATCACTGGATAACACACATTGTATAACACTACGACCAATCAGAAAAATACAAGGGGTGACGTATCCAGACCAGTGGAGCTAACCAATAGATAAGACTCTTGCCGTATCCGGTCGGTAAAACAGCAACGCTTTTGGCCCGCCTATATTGATACATCGATGTGATTGATTAATGTTCTGGGCCGGGGGAGGCCCAGAATATACACGGGTATATTGTTTGTTCCAAGAATGACTCGCTGAGCAAATTCAAATTGTGCTCTCGCGAGAACTCTGGATTTCCAGGGTAGTATTGGCTCAAGAAAATCGGTACCGGCGTATCGGCTAAGGCTGATGAAAAAGAAAATCGGTATAGGCAATAAAAAATCCACATCGGTCGATCCCTAATCCTAACATACATTTTATTAAACAGCAGGTAGGTGTTAGGCATGGTCGACTGCAGACATTGAGGAATGAACCCAGAACCAATGGGCTGGGAGTGAAACACCCTAACCTCTACACCCAACTAAACGTCTACATTGAGAAATTAGAGATGGAGTAAAATAAAAGGTAAAGAACGAAACAATTACCTCGGCTGACTCCAGGTCCTTGTTGTAGGCTTTGGGGGGGAAGCGCATGGCCTGTAGTGGGAGATAAAACGCTGATGAGTCAAGCCGGTTAACAGGAGACATTTCCAACAGTGTTTCCCCAACCTCAGGGCCAAGAGCTCCTAAGGGCTTGCATGATTCAAGCTTGTTGAACATGCACATAGGTCAGACATCGTCCATGACTCCATTTATAGATCAAGTTGCCTCATAAGGGCTCGATTAATATGCACATGGGAACATTCTGGAAACAGACGTTTTAAGAGTAGTTGAATTTAAATCTTGTTAAATAATAATGAAATACTCCCTATTTTCACTACAGCATGTGAGTGAGTGAGTGAGTGTGTGTGCTGGTCAGTGCATGGATTCTGACCTTGACAGACATGTTGTGGATGTCCAGACAGAAGGAGATTCTCTGGTGGAAGGCCAGCTGAGGCTCCCTGGTGCCATAGATGTCCATGGTCTCCTTAGACTGCACGTAGCCCTTCTCATGGTTAATACTGGCCTCGATCACACCGTCGCGGATGGCCTGCACCGCAAATAAACACATTGTTCAACCATTGGTGAATACTATGACAAAATGTTATTGCATTGTGTGACCCAGGAGCTACACTGAGCACAAAAGCTGAGCTTCAAACTCTGTAGGTGGCGAAGAAGTAAAAGATGCTCACGTTTTGAACTACACACTTTTTCCGTCTAGATTCCACTTGGGTTTTGGATTGTTGTGCCGTTAAAGTAGCATTTAGAAACATTTACTACCTTAACGGCACAGACAATCCAAAACCCAAGTGGAATCTAGATGGACAAAGTGTGTAGTTCAAAACGTGAGCAGCTTTTACTTCTTCGCCACCTACAGAGTTTGTTATGTACGATCATTAAAAAAAAAACATGTTATTTCCTATAGAGATTTGACCGATGATACCGGTGCCTCGAGGGCGGGACTTATTCTTCAGAGGTCTATAGGGCAGCTCTTCTGTAGATCGTCTTTCCTTTTAATTTCTAACATTCATTAATTTTAATAATGGAAAAAAATGAATATAAAATATCACATAGGATTGCATAGAATGAGAGTAGGATAACCTCCAACTATCTCAAAACAAATAGCTTAATTTAACTGCATTTTATGACCTATATACCATTTGAGTTTCACAACGAGTACACCTGCAATTCGCATACAATTTGTTCCGTGTGCCCGTGCACATGTGTGTGCAAGTTTCTTTTTGGGGCGAGTGTGAATGTTACCTTGGCAACAATGAACTCGGCATCCTCTGGACTGTCCAGCTGCAGCTTCTGGGCGATGTCGGCCAATGAGATGCGAGAGTAGGACAGGCTGATCATACGCACACCTGGAAAGTTACATATATGTTTAGAATCTTTTATCCCAAACTACAGGACTTCATTTAAACTAGCGCTGGCGGTGTACAGTTAGAGTAAAGCAAAATGTTACATTATGTCATACATTAATGCATCATTTTGGTACAGAAAGCGTTAGGGCTAATCAAATACATGACCTGTAAGTGATGAATTTGATTAATTGAATTTGCTATAGGTTATTCCATTCATAAACACAAATTACAATTTATTGGAGAACCAAAAATGCAGTCAAAATATTTTGTCCAACCATACAACCGATTGTATGACAATACGATTACTTGATTCTAAGTGGAGTTTACAGATCCACTTCAAAACCCACAATAATGCCAACAACGACCGTGACCCTGAACCGGTTGGTGCTGGAGCCCCATGACCCACCGGTCTTGATGACGTTGTGGCGCAGGCGGATGATGAGTGTGTATGTCCCATCCACCTGGAACTTCTCCCCAAACTCCTCCAGAACCTGGTTGAACTTAGCCAGATTACCCATCCTCACCGCTGCAAGACACAAACCCACGATACACTCTTACTTACACACCTTGATTCGGATAAGATTTAGGTGTCCTTTAAAAAACAGATTTCATTTCTTGTTTTGTTTCATTGTTTCCCTTTTCACGTTGTGTTTAGAGCCAACATAGAGGGAGTGAGCGAGTGTAGGTGAGCGAGTGAGTTACCTTGCGTGAGAAGGAAGTACGGCATGAGGGACCTCTTAAGTGAGGGCTGTCTAAACTGCAGTCTGTCTGGAATCTCCCCTAGCAACAGCTCCACCACAATCAACAGTTTGTGGACCTGAGAAGCAGATGTGACATGTTTGAGTGGCATGTAAGTACATCTCTTCTCTTGCCTTTATGGAACCCATACGTGTACCCTGCGTGTAACATCCGGTCTAAGACCGGATGTTACACAAAGAAAAACATACATTCATTTGAAAAGGATAAAGCAAAACCATATGACTTATCGAGCTGTAAAAATACTGATGGACCGTTATTGATCCGATATCAATGATACAAAACCCTCTGCAGACTTTGATAATTAATACCAAACAAATGGATTAGGAGAACGCAACATGGTTAACATTGTAAAATTCATTACCCATCCTTTCACTCAGTCTGAGATAACTGAATCTCTTTACCATAACCATTGAAGAACAATACCGGTCTGGGTGATCAAAGCATCGCAACTTTCGCCCCTGGCTTCACTGACCCTTCTGTTAACAATATAACTTCTTCCCATTCAACCAAAGAGCATTTCGCTTGCACCTGCCTGCCCCTAATGTAAACAATGGCAGTACAGCACTTCCTTGTGAAGTACTTGTGTGGGGATTTACTTTTACTTTGTCCAAAAACTCTGTACTGACTGGAGCGCATTGATAAGTGAAGCCGGGGGAGGCCGAGACCAGTATTGTCCTTTTAAGCAAACAGTATCAATTCAATGTTGTATGATGAGCACATGCAGTTGGACCCCCTCCCCGTGCTCACCGTCTGTTTGAAGCCCACGGCGGTGTGTTGAGGAGCCTTCCTGAGGGCGTTGGTCAGCGTCCGCCTGGCTTCGGTGTACTCCAGCTGGATGGACTTGATGCGACCTGGGCAGACGCGCGGGGGGGGGGGGGGGGCCCGTCAGCCGGCTTCTAATGCACTTGATCCTCGACTGACATGGTGGGCGGCAATCAAGGGAGCCAATGCTGCCCTGCTGAGCCACTGCAGGCCGAACACTAACTAAGAGTTAGTGTTCTAGGTTAAACCCCAACCCATTCTATGCAACTTCTCGACCGCAGACCTTGCAGGGTTCAAAAGAAAGTTTTGAATTCATTTATCCAATGCTACCAGGGTTTTTGGATGTAAATCCACGTCTGGGTCTCCTAAATTAACCCAACATCTCAGTCCATCCCAACTACTCCAACATCTCAATCCATCCCAACATTTTCATAACCTGGGCCACCTACAAGCTGGTGATTTGTTGGTACCACTTTGCACACACAGCGTATATACAGTGGAAAAACCAACACCACACGCCCTTCTTCGAGCGAAGGGACTTGGTAGCACCCCCGCCACTCACCGGTGTAGTAGAGGTATCTGGCCCACTCGTTGTTGTTGGCCAGCTCGGGGAACACCGACTTGGACACCAGCTTCTCGGCCTGGTCGTAGAGGTTGAACTGGAGGTAGTTCCTCAGCAGAAGGTTGAGTAGCACGGCCTGCCCGTCTGCGTCGTGACGTAGCGTGGCCGTACGCAGCCGGGTGTGGAGGAAACTGGTGGGGAGGCAGAGAGAGAGGGAGAAGTTTTGCTAGGGTTAGTCTGGGTAAGCCGCTTGTAATCATGTAGTGCTTCAATAGCCACTATTGATGGCTAGCAATGCTTTATATAGTGTAGTGGCCAGGGCCTTTGCACTCCCAGAAGGTACCTGGCTCAATCCTTTTTGTCCGCAGTATATGTGTGTATGTGCGTACCTGCGGATGGTGTCAAGCTGGTTGAGGAACTCGTAGACGCGTGAGTGATAGTAATAACACTTGGCGGCCACCAGGTCCAAAGCCCGGCGGTTCTGAGAGCCGACCCTCTGGAGCAGGTCGTCAGACACTTTCTGGGCCTGCAGGGAGAACACCCCAAAAAAGAAAATGACCAATCAACATGTTTATATGGTTCAATGTGCTCAAGCAGCTCAAAACTTGTGTCGAAAGTGGTTTTGATTCCGCACTCTTCAAAACATAAGGCAAGGTAACAATGAAAACCCATGCCTTAGGTTCCATTTGCACAGCCACATTTCAATAGGACCTATTCATAAAGACAAGCTACCTCTGTGTAGCTCTTGTTGTTGGTGAGGTGGACCACCACCAGCAGCTGGAGGTAGGCCTCCACCTCAGGCAGCAGAGGTGTGGCGGCTGCCTTCCCCGTCCTGGGCCGGAAGGGGATGTCCCCCTCCACTGTTTCCATGGGCTGATGTGGGACGAAGAGGGAGAGGATGGAGGGATAGACATTAATTAAGAATAATGAGAAGCTTCCCGTCTTGCTTCCCTCCCCAGTTCTACATCACCATCAGGATGTAGAACTGGCAGCTCCCTGCATATCATAGCCCCTGCATAATGAATAGGAAGTTGTTTGACGTGAACACAGAGGCTAACAGATGCTTGCCGTCAAGCTAGTGGAGGGTACAGCTCATTTCTGTACAGCAGGCCATGTAATAAATTGAATTTCAAACCTTTCAAATGAACACAGAAAGTCTGAAAAAGTCAGACAAAACAGCTTGTAGTATTCCTGGCTACATTTCTCTTTAAGTGAGTGGTGAGGCTCTAAATACATGACCAGACCCAGAACACCTTTAGGGGATCCCACTATAAATCAGGTCCAGTGAATGTAATCCGATAACGCAAACTGCTGAACATCCTATGAAAGCCCTGGTGTATCCCTTCCATTCAGCTCACAGGCTGCAGTGCCTCTCCTGCCAGACCCTACCTCTTCCAGGAAACCCAGCAGGTAGTCCCGGGCCGTGGCGTTGCTGGTGTAGAAGCCAGCGAGGGCCTTGTGCAGCACATTAGCATTGAGACGGCGGCTGGTGGAGGGGAGCGCCCGGAGAGCGCGCAGTACGAAGCGCGGCTCCTTCCCAGACACCGCCTTCTCTATCTGCTTCACATGCTCCTTGATGTCTGAGGAGGTTGGAACGAGGCAGAGAGAGTGAGATAAAGAGAGCGGGGATGAGAAAGGGGGGGGAATGTTTGTGGTTTGTGGCAATGGGGCAATACGTGAGACGAGACAGTGAGACCAAAGGTAGTAAAAAATTGAGAGTGGGGTGGTAAAAAGTACTGTGAACAAATGTTTAGAGACACATGGCATATGACTTTCAATAAATGGGCAGCACAAAAATAATAACATTGACACTTAATCTAAAGATTATAGAAATGCCATTGTAAATTTAAGAATCACTGCTTTAATGCATTCATTTCCAATTACAAGTTAAAAACCACAGTTCATATAAAAACAGAATAGAAGGTTTTCTCAAAATCCAGCCCAACAATATACGCAGACAACGAGGACATAAGTGACTGACACAAGCACAGCAAAAACGTAGCTAATGTTAGCTTAGCTAAAACGGGTCTCCAATTGCTGTCAGTCATAACAGTGACTTGTATTTGTTGCGTGACACATAAGATCTTTCGCCATAAACATCACATTCTTATCAGAACACATTTCAATTAACATATACAAGTAATGGGTACCTTATTTCAGATTTGGAAGTTCATGTGTACAGTCTGAAAAGACTACACACAGTTTTCCGACCGCTATTTTGCTAGCTGGCTATGCTATGTAGTAGCTCAATACCATGGTAAACATGCGAGAGGTTAAACCAAGTTAGCGTGAACTGTGTGATTTCCCTGGGTTTTTTGTAATTACGACTGATCCTACCGTCGAGTGTGAGGTTATCCAGTTCCTTGGGTAGTTTGACGGCGTTAGCTGCATCTTCCTCGGGCATCTCCACGTCCTGCGGGTCGGGGCCCGCATCCTTCTGCTTGTCGGCTTTGGAGTCCTTGGGTTTCTCGCGTCGTTTTGCTGTTGTCTCCTTCATAGTGTCTGTTAAAACAGTATTATCTATGTATAAAACCTTTCAAATATAGATCTGAATGGGGCATAAAAGGTTATAGTTGTTTTTATCAGCAAGTCATAACTCACGTTCACTCGTTTCGTTCGGCGATGACTGGCAACTATTGTGGTGCGCAAAGGACTCTGGGATACAGACCCTACTGGTCAATACAGGATAAACAGTCGCAACTAGTGGATATCAGATTCAGTATATTCCTCTCATTTCGTCTTCTGTGTTTGCAATTGTCACGCAGCACAAGTTTGAAATACTTTGACAAACAAATATACAATGATGCAATGATCTACAAAAATACATTTTCTTTATTAAATGCACAATTCACTTTGGAAAGTCTAAAAAGCAAAACAGGAGTAAATGGATAACCATTGTGAATATTCCATTCCCAATTACTCTCTTGCATCTATTTATTTTATGCATTATTTTTTTCTCTAATTTGTGCCTGTTGTGTGATACCGGAGTGTCTGTACTTTTAATTAGATATGTACTCTTTGGGGTGAAAAATGTTCTATTTACTTCTGTGCATTAATCAAAAGTTATACATTTAGAAAACCACAAGAGTGTGTGTAAATGTCAATTTTAAGTGTATGCTTGGGGAGAGGGACACAGTATATTGGGTGTGTAGAGACGAAAACACAGACATTTAAACCTCTTCACCAGAGAGGGAAGAGGTTGTTTGATTGATCATGACTTCTTAATGATACACTGGTGGTGCAAGTGGAGGAACGTGTGTGTGTGTGTGTGTGTGTGTGTGTGTGTGTGTGTGTGTGTGTGTGTGTGTGTGTGTGTGTGTGTGTGTGTGTGCCAGCGTGCGAGTGCGTGTGTTTGTTGAGTCTGCTTTTTAGGGGCCACCTGTTTCCATAGCAACAAAGGATGAGCCGCGAGCCGGGAAGTGTCAGCAAAGTCATGTGACTACAGACATCAGTTATAAGCATAGCGCTGGGGAATGAGGCAGCGATGGGGAGCTGAGGGGAGGACATGGTCACAGTAAATACCCCCCACTGGGACGTGTGTATCACATATTTTTGTTCTCCCTCTTTCTTCCTCTTTCTCTCTCTATGTTTCTCATTCTACCTTCCCCCTTCTCTTACTCTGTATGCTCTCTCTCCCTTTTTTTTTATCTCTCTCTATTTTAATTGATCCTTCTCCTTATTGCTCGATCTTTATATTTAGGACCCTTTCTCTGTCTTTCTGTGTTTTTACTCCTTGCTCCCTTTTTGTGGCCCTGATTGGGTTGGTTTATAGTCCATCAAACGACTTCCCTTTAAATCACGTTGAACACTGTAGAAAATGGAGTACACCGCTGATGCTTTCATCGTCTCTCTGTTTCTGTCTTTATCTGTCTTCCCAGATACTTCCCCCTCTTTTGTTTTGTTAAGTTGGAGCTAATTCTAATTACAAATGGCCTGTCCCCCACGCTGTGTTGTGTAGTAAGTCACATCCAGTCATACACATTAATTGAACAGTTTCATCCTGTTATTATACTGTCTCATTCCCACTTCCCCTCACGGCGAGCATTCGATTTGTTTTAAAACTGTTAATTAATTAATTAATTCCCTCAAACAGCCATTCCACTGGATGAATCCCCCTGAAGCAAATAAGTCTCCCGCATGTTCCGGTTTGAGCTACTTCCATGACTCTCAAGTATCTTGTTAAAAGGTTTTGTTGCATGGGTGAATTTAAATATTTTGGTTGAGGGAGTTGACATTATCATCATTTGGCACAATCACTGTGTAACACAATATTAAAAATCACCATGCAGCTCAGCTTTTTAATTTCTACCCTATTTGTAATGCAGACAAAACATGCAAAACATATTCAGGATTATTTGAATAACCACCTTGGATGAGATTTGTGTTTATGTGTTTGTGTGTACATTTAGTGTGTGTGTGTGTGTGTGTGTGTGTGTGTGTGTGTGTGTGTGTGTGTGCGTGTGTGTTTGTTTGTGTAAACATGGTCTATGATGTTGTAGAAAGCAAACCAAAACTAATGTTCAAATCAATTCTGGATGTATATCTTGTGTTTCTGTTTCTAAGTACCAATTAAGACACTGGAGACGGAAGAAGAAAAGGCTCAGTTACCCATTCCAGGTTTCAGACCATTGCCTTTAATGGCCGAAGATGGCATGATTTTACTGTGGTAAAAGGACCACAACTGCATATTGACTTTGTTGCATAGGTTGGGAATGTAGTCAATGATCACACTGAAGGGGTTTGTGATTCTTGGCAGCAACAAACCAAGATGGCTGTATTGAATAAGCTACATTAGCTGGGTATTGGTGTTGTACATTTAATTGGAAGTTTCACACATCCTGTACACATGCACATACACTTTTGTTAACACTATTCCACTAATTGATACACTCAATCACACACACACACACACACCCACACACACACACACACACACACACACAGAGACACAAACACAGAGACACAGAGACACACACACACACACACACACACACACACAAACACACACACACACACAAACACATTCACACATATACTCAAGCCCAGGCACACGCACAAATGCATGCACTCATGCACGTGCAAGCCCATTCAGACATTCACAATGATTTCACAAGAAAAATTAGAAGGAAGGACATGTGTAGGAGAGTCTTCTGAAGGCACTGTGTGCAGCTGGGAGGATGCAATCGGAAGCCGTCAGCTGTTGATTACAGCAGATAATCAGGTGAAATAACAGTGATTCTGCTAGCAATCAGGGGGATGAAGAAAAAACTGGAGTAGAGGAACAGAATGGAAGAGAGTTTAGGGTAATGACCCTATAAGAAGGGAAATAGAGAAGAGAATAGGCAGAAAGAGAAGGAAAGAAGAAGGAAAAGAAAAACATCAAAGAAATACAGAATTCACGACGAAAAGAAAGGAAGGAAGAAAGAAAAAAACAAAGCAAAAGGGGAGAACGAATGAATTAAAAAAATTATAAAAAAATAAATAGAATCAAAGACAAAATGGAATGAAGAAAGAAAAATAATTTAAGAAAGAAAGAACGAAAGAAAGAGAAAGAAAGAGCGAAAGAAAAGAAAGAGGAAAAAGAGGAAATCCAGGAAAATCACGTTTAGCAATCAACCGCCATTCTATCCTTTCCACAGATCATTACCCAGAACGCAACAGAACGAAACTAAGCAAGGAGCTGCTTTAGAGAGATGTTATAAGGAAATAAAGCCCCTGTGTCACTCTTCCCACTCTCATTAGAGTTTCAATGTCAGGGCTGAGATGCCTTTAGAAATAATGATCATATATATCTTATGGATGTAGCACTCTTACATATATACACTGTATTAAAAACATATCACTGTATTAAAAACCAGTAGGGGAAAACCTATTGCATTTATTGGACAGTTGGTTTAAATGTAGGCAACAAGCAGAGCCTATTTAGAAAGGCTACACATATTGGGTCTTATGTGGAATACGTTATGGGCCCATCGTCCTACATCTCAATGAATTGAGGGTGAGAATAAGCAGGATGGTTGTGCTGTAATTGAAGCCATTTATTCAAGTGAGTCGTGCTGAAGGTCAGGTTTGTGATTGGATAGCATCTGGTAACATGAATAAACAGAGCATAACAAGAAAACAGCAGTGTTGTGCATCTCATAAAGTACAGCTTGCTTACTCATATCTAACAAGACCATGCATTTGCATTCCCTGGTATATTGTTGTCTATTTATTTTCTAATTAGTTTGACAAATGTATGGATTATTATAGCAATATTTGTCTAATAGTTAATCTCTTTATGTAGTTGTATTCATTTTCTCCTCCGAGTTCTCAAATGTACCTTCTTCATTACAAAGTACATCTCATGTTGTGGTATTACTACAAACTATTTGTTCAGAAGGATGTAAATTCGTATGACGATCGCACAGAGAAGTGCCTTGTTGGTTCAAATCATGAAGGTCCTGCAGTCAGACTCCCAATTAGAGAGAGAGAGAGAGAGAGAGAGAGAGAGAGAGAAAGAGAGAGAGAGAGAGAAATAGAGAGATTAAGGGATGGAGATAGAGAGGCGTCAAGAGAGATGAAGGGAGAAAGAGAGAGGGAGGTATGGTAGAGTGAGTGAGAGAAATTAAGGGAAGGAGAGAGAAGGAGGGGAATGAATGGAGAGAGTTAGAGAGAGAGAGAGAGAGAGAGAGAGAGAGAGAGAGAGAGAGAGAGAGAGAGAGAGAGGAGAGAGAGAGGGAGAGAGGGAGAGAGAAGGAGAGAGAGAGAGAGAGAAAAAGAGAGAGAGGGAGAGAGAGAGGGAGAGAGAGAAGGAGAGAGAGAGAAAAGGAGAGAGAGAAAAGGAGAGAGAGAGAGGAAGGGAAGATGTGAATGTATTATTGGAGTGTTCTGCGTGTTGAACACCTGATCGTTAGAGGGAAATCGTCACACAGCTCAGCAGGAGAACCAGATCCAATCCTAAACATTCTCATTTTAGAGACACACCAGGGAACTCGTCAATGTTCCTTGGTCAATAAAGTCCAGTTCCAGTTCTAGACATTTTCTTGTTCTTGTTTCCTTACAGGGAGCCTAATTATTTTTGAATTAATGCATGGTTCTTGTTTTCCTTGAAAGAATGTTCTTCATAAAAAAAAAACATTTGATATGTCGTTTAAAAAACTGCCAACTAGCAGTATCCTGCTGGGCCTAGGACAACCAACAGATCATTATTAACTGTACACATTTATGATTTAACTGTTCCCTTTTCCTAGGGTTTGAACCAAGCATGATGACACAGCCTTTATGCACCACATATGTTTTAATGCACCACAGATCTTGAACTTCAAAAAATCGATGCTAATCACAGAGACTAAATAATGCTTAATAATGTACGAGATGATACAGCTACAGCAAACCGCTTATTCTTCCCCTTGTGCTGCTTACCTTGTCGTGGTGGGGAAGCTTGTGTGTCTCTATGACCTGGGTAGCTATACCGATGGGGACTTAGCCCCCAGCAGGTTCAACCATGTCGGACAGGTATCCCAGGTAGAGGCCAGACAAAAATCAGCACCTGGTCCCCCAGGTTGGGGGTTAGGCGTGGGGCCAACGCCCCCATCCTGTAAAAACACTGCATGTTACGGAAACTAAGACAATCACTACTACCATCACAGACCCAGCAGTGGACTTGAGCCAACTCGTTGGCAGCATGAACTCTCCTGATGAAAGCCTCCAGCAGGAAGTCAGGAGAGGGAAAGAAAGTCTGCTCAGGCCCAAATCTAAGATCCGCCTAGGTGCACGATGTTCGAGACATCCAAAGCAGCACAGGTCATTGGGGAAATGAGTAGACACAAGCTGGACATACTAGGAATTAGCGAATGCCGATGGACTGGCTCTGGACGACAAGCAATGAGCGATGGCTCAGTTATTCTATACTCTGGGCATACCGATCAACACACTCGTGGCCCTCATTATCTCAAAGGAGGAGGTTAACACCTTGCTAGAGTGGGAGACCCTCAGTGACAGGCTAATGAGAGCTCGCTTCAACTCCAAGCACTGCAAACTCACCATCAGCCAGTGCTATGCACCAGCTAACGAAGCGGAGGAGACGGACAAAGATGATTGGTATTAGCAGTTACAGCAGGCAGTCTCCAGAGTTCCTCAGCACGATATATTAGTGAGATATACAGAGATATTAATGCCAAAGTTGGCGATGACAACTCCAACTGTGTGAGAGCTATGGGAAGACACTGATGCGGTGTGATGAACAACAACGGCAAACGCCTTGTTGACTTCTGCCTGAACAACGACTGTGTAATCGGCGGTACCATCTTCCTACACAAATCCATTCACAAGCTCACATGGAAGTCGCCTGATGGTTCCACAATCAACCAGATAGACCACATCCTGATCAATGGAAAGTGGCGCAGGTCTCTTCAAGATGTTCGAGCTTGCCGCAGAGCTGATGTGAACAGTGACCACTACCTACTAACTGCCGTAGTTAAGCTGAAGTTAAGGAAGGTGGCAAAGAAGAGCAAACACAGACAACACCTTGATGTAGAAAAGCTGAAATGCCCTAACACCAACAGAGATTTCGGAATAGAGCTGAGAAAATGCCTCAGTGCCTTTTCCCGACCATACAGAAAACCCAGACCCAGATATTAACAACAAGTGGGAGGCCATCAAAACAGTATATGTAGACGCAGCCACTAAGGTCCTCGGCTACAGAAAGAAAAACAACAAGGAATGGCTAACTCCTGGCACCTGGCAGAAAATAGAGGAACGAAAACAACTTAAGGCCAAGATGTTGTGCGCCAAATCACCCAGGCTCCTAGAGCGGGCTCAAAAAGCCTAAAAAGACAAAGACAGTCAGGTGAAGAAGAGTGCCAGAAGTGACAAAAGGGCCTTCATAGAGGACTTAGCAAAAAAAGTAGAGCAAGCTGCTATAAGGGGCGAGATGAGTATGGTCTACAACATCACCAAGAAACTCAGTGGCATATACACCAGCCAGGCGACCCCTGTCAAAGACAAGGATGGTAACATCCTCAGGACAGAACAAGACCAAACTGCGAGATGGGTACAACATTTTCGTGAGGTACTCAACTTTCCCGAGCCAGAGGATCCTGCTAACCCTCCACCAGCAGAGGATGCACATAACATCGACACCATTCCCCCAACTCATGAAGAGGTAAAGTGTGCCATCCAAGCCATGAAGGGTGGGAAAGCTGCCGGCATAGACGCCATCCACGCCGAGATGCTGAAGGAAGACCTTACCACTTCTACTAAGGTGCTCACAGTTCTCTCCTCTAAATACACTCACCTGCAGGAGAAGACTGACAGACTTAACCGGTATGCAAAACAAACAGGTTTGAACATCAACACCTCCAAAACACAAATGATGTGCATAAATGCCACTCCAGATGCATCAATCACAGTGGATGAAGAAACCCTCGACAATGTCAAAGAGTTCACCTACCTGGGAAGTCTTGTCAGCAAAGACAACTCAACATCAAAGGACATCAGAGCAAGGCTAGGGAAGGCCCACGGTGCTTTTGCAAGGTTTCATCCTATATGGAAGTCAATTTAGTACAGCCTCAAAACAAAGATCCGACTGTATAACAGCAATGTGGAATCTGTGCTGTTGTACAGCTCGGAATGCTGGCGAGTGACAACGCACGACATGAAGAGGATCGATGCCTTCCACAATAAATGTCTCCGGAAAATCTGCTGCATCTTCTGGCCTGAGAAGATCTCCAACAACAAAAGTACTGCACAGGAAGACCAAGTGCACTCCTGTTGTGTTGGAAATCAAACGTCGCCGATGACGATGGCTTGGACATGTACTCAGGATGGAGCAGGATCGTATCCCAAAGGTCGTACTGAGATAGATCCCAACTGGGAAAAGGAGTCAAGGTCGACCAAAAACAACCTGGTGACGAACCGTGACCGCTGAGCTGAAGGAGATGAATCTTACATGGGGCGAGGCACAGCATGCAGCGCAAGACAGGTCCCGATGGAGGCAGATTGTCGGGGCCTTATGTCCCACCTGGGACGAAGAGGATTAATAATAATAATAATAAACCGCTTATTTTCATGTAATAAACCAAAGCGGAGGGGTCTTGAATAAAATATTTCTAACCATGGAATTTAACAGACTATGTTTTCAGTGGAAGCAATTACATAATTTTCAAATCATTCAAATAATCTATTTAAATATTTTGCTTCAAATTATTGATTTCTTTAGTAAGTAGCCATGTAACCAGCGGGATAATGTACAGCGAGCTGGTCATATCGTGAAATAAACCGCGACTCAGGACATTATCTCTAATGTCGGCAACTGTGTCTTTTTCTGTCGCCTGGACAACGGAATAATAGCCAATCGGCTGACGTCACTCAGCTCATAGGGCAGAGCCAGTTGCGGAGAACCTGAACACTGTGAACTTTTAATAGAGACATTAAAGTTGTTGTGACAGAGGGACACCAGCGGGACACCAGGCTAATTGAAAATACCCAGCAGATACATGCAGGCTTTGTGGTTCAGGAAAGAACTGTCCTTTCCACAGCCAAACGGGTTTCCATTGTATTTTTATATAAAAGAATTATTTAAATATGCACATTTCAAAATGTATTTAAGCTTTTGAATGTACATTCAAAGCAAAAAGAGTATTTAAGAATGAGAGGATGACATTTTATTCTCAGCATCGTTTTTTATTCTATTCTGTTTATGCAAACACAAACACACACTCTTATTTAAAGTGTGTCAATTCATATTGGCAAAATGTATTAATGTATTTATTCATAAAAGGTTGCCCATATTTTGACAGTTCTTTGCCTGAACCCAGATCATGGAAATTAACTCTTTATTCTTTACACGTATAGAACTTTATACATTACTCAGACATTAAACATTGTTGCTCATACATTCATGGCACAAGACTATTTGTTCTCAGCACATGAAAGATTAAAAAATATATATGACCGGCTGCTTTCTTGAACTAATAGATAGATGTATTGGAGTGGGTATATTCAAAAGAGAAAACATGCAAAGTTACATCTCTATTCATCCATCCATCCACCCCCCCATCCATCCACCCACCAAACCACCAATCCATCCATCCATCCACCCACCAAACCACCAATCCATTCATCCATCCACCCATCCATCCATCCATCCATTCATCCATCCACTAATCCATCCATCGACCCACCCAGGGTTAAAGTTGCACCTGGGGCATGGGCAAGGATTTGAGGTACTCCAGATGGCGGCGGGCGTCCTCTTGGTTGTGGCGTACGTAATGCACCAAGTAAGAGATGACCATGGAGAACCAGAGGAACATGGTGACCAGCATGGCCACGTCCGTGGTTCTCCTCATGGAGAGACACAGGTCCAAGTCCACCGCCAGCAGGACAAACGGCACCCCCACCCCACCTGAGGCCAGGAGGGGGAGGAAGCAGAGAGCGTTAGCCCTGCATGGGCTTAAGATTGAAAACCTTGCACAGGTCATGTCGGATCCAGCCGTCCTATCAGGGGCGTAGGAATGAGTTTAACATTGGGGGGGACACATATCGGAAACCTGACAGATCCGGTATCATTTTTAGGTGGGACAAATGCGCCTGTCTCCGATATTGGAGGGGACACGTCCCCTCCGTCCCCCCTGTTTCCTATGCCCTTGCTTTCTACTATGTTACACTAAAACTTTACGGGGGAGACGACACAGAGCCTGCGCCAGAAAGCAGAGACTACAAAGGGTTTGGTTTTGCCTTGTTTCTGTTTCGTTACGGAGATATTCTAAAGAGGGAACTAATTTGAGAATTGAGAATGGACAAAGCTTTCAGAAAGGGATTCTAATGCGTATTTGCACAGCGCTGTTTTAAACCTTGACAGATACTTCTTTACAGTTTTCTCAGGGACAAAAATGTCAGCTATATAAATGTAATGTAATGTAGCTAGGGCTGCGTCGCAGTCAATCCTCTTGGTGAAAATGACCTCCTCCACCATGTGGAGGAGGTCAAAGGTCAAGAGAATAACATACCCATTTCAGGAACATCCGAACTGTGGCATATGACATCTGCCAGGGAGGAGGGGTCCAGATCCAACTTTGGCATAGACACCTTAGGGAGAGAGAGAGAGAGAGAGAGAGAGAGAGAGAGAGAGACAGCAGAGGTGTACAAAGATAGCAATTGATCGGAGTTCTAAGCTGCGTTTACGCATACACCCAAGCCAATCCGAACCAAGCCGAGCCCTCCCCTACCTGTAGCTTGCAGTCACAGTGCCAGGGGTTGCTTGTGAGGTTAGCGTGGGCTCGCAGCCCCCCCAGGGCAGCCGGATCGAGAGTCGAAAGTCTATTGGACGACAGATCCAGGAAGCGCAACGTGGGTGTTGAATCACGGAAGCAGCCTGGTTCCAAAAGGGTGAGCTGCAAGGAAGGAGAACAGGAGTCAGTGATGGGTCATGCATGGCATGGTGGGACATGTGGGCAACAGCTTCAGCCGAGATGGTTGATAGGGGTGCTAAAAAGAGCATTAAATGACTGCAAAATAATTCAAAAGCAAAAGCACAGGCAGAATAAAGAAAAATAATTTAGACTCTAATGTCCCATGTTTTTGTATTCTGTATACACAGTGAACTCGATGGATTGGTAGGTCCTAAAGTCCAAACAGCAAACCGCAAATGTAAAGTATCAGCAAAACCCTTAATAAGCTTCAGGCAGCTCCAGCGGGACCTGCAGTGGTTGGTGTACCATCCCGTGTGTGTGTACCTGATTGTGTGAGAGGTCGAGCTTGTGTAGCACTCTGAGACCAAACAAGGAGTTTGAAGGGAGCGAGCTGAGCTGGTTGTTATCCAGGAACAGATGAAAGGTTAGGTTAGGAATGCCCGCAGGGACCTGGGATGAAACGCACACATAAAAATGAGAACTGTCAATTATACTGAAACTAACATTGATGACAAAAAAAATGAAATAATAATAATGATAATTTTTTAATGGGTTATCCTATTTTGACCTGAAACGTAATTTATCCAAGGATATCAGAATAAATAAAAAAGCCTATTATTATTAGCTATTATTATGATTATGTAGATTTGTATCATTTATTGAATATTAACAATAACATTAGTAGTAGTAGTAGTAATGATAGCAGTAGTAGCAGTAGTAAAAGTATTAGCAACATGATTATGTTAATTTGTTGTTTGTCTGTCTGCACACTGATCAATAAAGGTTGATCCTCTTTTGTTGCAGACTAGGCCCATGCTGCTCGCCTATTGGATGTTTCCCAGCGCTAGGGTTCACTATGACAGGTTGACGGAAACTTGTGGGCCACGTAGTGATGAAGTGGCCCCCCAGGCTTGGGTGGAATGGAGTTGGGGACGAGGTCTGGCTGAACATCCTAATGTCCGGGAAGAGCCCAGCGTGGGCTCCAGCTGGGGGCCGGCCTGGGGGCTGTGCTGGGATCTGTGCATCAGTCGGGGCACACCTCCACAGCTCCCGTTCCTTTTAGCCCTGTCAACATTTGTACTTGGCAGGTACATGTTATGAGGCAGCCGAGCAGCCCCGTGCTATCTACCTGGCCGTCTGCAATATGCCTGACTGACAGCATTATGCCTGCTTGACTTCAATATGCATACATTTTTTGCGGTTGGGGTGAGGCGAGAATAGTCGGCTGTAATGTTTTTAGATGCAAAATTCATTCTTTTTTACTTATAGTATGGAATACAAGGAAATTCATACGTGTTAAAATAGATGACAGTAATTCAGAGTTTTTACTCTTTTCGGACACATGTTGCACGCACACACACACACACACACACACAAACACAAACCGACAAGCACAAGCACACTAACACACACAAACACACAGCCCCCCCTTACACTACAATCACCCCCGTACAGATTTATCGGCCCCCCTCCTCCACCACACACAAACTACAAACACACACACATACACTCAGACACACACACCTGCTGCAACACACACTCCTCTACCTAAAATGCACACACACAAATTCACCTGTGTCAACCCCATCCAACTGCAGCGTACGGTCATTGCCCCTTCCTCTGTCCTGGACTGGTAGCAGCCATCACTTGTAACCATGACTACAGGCTTGTCATCGCCATGGCGCAAGAGGGCCACAGTGGACGATGTCATAACAATTGTGGGCCGCAGGAGAACAATCATCAACATAAAGTCCACAAAAGAAGATGTGAAAATTATCCAATGAACTGCATGGTGATGCATTATGGGGGGAAAAGGATATCCCCTTTGTTCAAGAGAAGCAGATCAAGATCTTTCTATGTGACATCATGACTCTGACCCCTAAAGAGAGATTTTTTTAAACTACTTTAAAAAAAAAAGCTACCCATGTTCTTTTCCGCGAGGGTGCCGTGATTTCCATTTGAGGAAATCCAAAAAAAAAAAAATTTGCTTAGGAAGTTCATCCACTCAGAAACTTCTTCGTTAAGAGTCCAATTATTGACCTGTGTTTCGGTGGGAAACCACTCATTAGCAAACACGCTTCTGAAACAGCGCTGATTTCAGCTAGCCCATCTCCTTACTCATTGTAGACAAGCGCAAACAGCAGCGAACAAGCCTTAAAGTGGCCTTTTATAAGACGAATGAGCGGCGCATCCACAGCCAAACCAGTCCCATGAGAGACCATACGCACTTCCCATTTCAGGTCGTCACAGTGATGGGAAGAGAGTTATGGTCCATTCACAGTATTTTCTGATCGGGTAAGTGCTCGGGGAGAAAAATATTTTGCTATAAATGTCTCCTGTAGGCCTTCCAAATGAACGGCTAACTTTACTTAATGATACCTGCCGTGACGTGGATTAATGCACGGTTATCGCTGTGGGGACTGAGATTGCATTCCTGTTAAATGATCGTCAAACATGTCAACGATGTTTAGAGCAAGGATCCAGCTGACTTGGTTGTGTCTTGAAGTGGCACTGCAGTGAACTAGAGAAGAAGAAAGAGAGCAGGTGGCCTTAGTCTTTAAGATCCTCTCTCTCCTCAGATCTAGAAAATGTCAGGTGCTGTAATTGATGTCTGCTGTGGTGGGAGGCCTCCTGTGAAGAGAAAAGAATCACTTCAATTCAATAGTCACAACTGCATGTGTGTATGTTTGTGTGAGTGTGTGTGTGTGTGTGTGTGTGTGTGTGTGTGTGTGTGTGTGTTTGTGTGTGTGTGTGTGTGTGTGTGTGTGTGTGTGTTAGCTTACTTTTCTTTCATGAGTATGAGACAACAATATTATACCGATTTTTGTGGGGATGTATTTAGATTATATACACTTTCCTTGATCAGCATTTTTGGTAAATACTACGATAGACTTCCGCAGCCATAAACTCGTTTGAGCATTTTTTGGATTGTCAGATTTATAACTTCCTTGAAATTGACAACCTTTTATTTACTGTAATTCTAGGATTTTACACATTTAACTTCTTGATGTGTTATTGCGGCTACGAATGGTCAAACTCATTATTATCCAGACCTATAGGTTATTCATTTATTTAAATGTTAAACTTTTGCTGCCACAATGTGTGTTGACTTAACAGAAGCAGTGACACAACCGCAAAAAGCTTTTCGATGCAATAAAGTAAGTGATCCATTGATGTTCTGGATTAATCAAGATATTGAATAAAATTTGTCTTGATTATGTAAACACCCTAGGCCTCGTGAGGAGCAAGCCGCAGCCGTTTCTGCGGCGCACAACCTCGCTAAACGATCTTTATCTCTTCTTCTACCCTGCTGTGTGGCGGTCTCTGGGTTGGGTTTACGGCTTACTTCTCTCATCACGTCACATTTAGCAAATACACTACAGAGAGAAGGAAAGAAAAGGAGAAAGAGAAATAAAATAAGAAAATGAAATAAAGAAGGAAGACAGGAAAGAAGGAAGGAAGGAAATAGAGAAAGAAACAAAGAAAGTAAGAACGAGAGAAAGAAAGAACGAGAGAAAGAATGAATGAAAGAAAATAAAAAATTCTGAGGGACAATTTGCGTTTTCTTTATCACAAACATTATGCCACATTAGCATAATTAACATTAGCTAATGTAAACATACCATCGATTATGGACTCTTTAAATGATATTAGAAATTGATAGTCCAGGAGTAGCCCACCGAATCAAGTTGCAATTGAGCGCTCAAATGTTGGTCAAGACCCTGTAACGGCATTATCAAAATGAGAAGGATTGGTAAATGTAAAAGGCTGATCAATTTAAAAGTTGTATATTTACCTGAGTGTGATCCTGCAGGGAAGAAGCGGTAGGCCTACCAGATGAAAACCAGCCGAGCTTCTCAGGTCTGACGCTGTTGTTTCACAAGTCCCCAAGCCGGTGCAGGCAGTGCAGGCGGACCTAGTGCCACAGACATGCGCACCTTGAAAGCCCATGGATTGAATTGTAAAATAAAAAAGGCACTTAATTAGACAAAAATATAGGCTATGCTACGGATATGGGAAACATAATATGACCTAGGCCCATACTGTAAAGAAATATTTGTTTATTTTAAAATGAATAATAATATATAGCCTACCAAACAACACTAGAATATTTCGTTTGATAAAATAGAAAATTCATGATGAGCAACGCTGCCCACTAGTGGATAATAAACGCAAGTTTAGCATACAAGTTCACTTGCTATGTGCATGTTTCAATCGATAAAAAAGTATGATGACGTTAACTAGACTTAAGGCAGTGATTCATTTATATTATTTTTGCAATTCTATTCAATCTTTATTATTATTTTCAAAATAATGTGTTATCTTGGACATTTGTTTACAACAATGTATAGCCTATATGAAAATAAAAGGTAAGCGGTGCTCCAGAAGTACAAGTACTGAGAGAAGTACTGAGAGAAGAAAAAATAAAGTTTAGCATCTAACTAGCAGTGCCAAAAGTGTACACAAGCATTGGAGTATACAAATATTAAGACAAACTTAAAAATTATAAAGTTTGAACAGAATTGACAGCATCACAGTGTTGATTAATATAATAAGATAGACACAGTAGAATAATATGAACGTAAGCAGGAATACCAGTAGAATATGGTATGAGTATTCTGTATATATATATATATATATATATATATATATATATATATATATATATATATATATATATATATATATATAGTATATAAGTAAAAGAGCATGAATGGGACTAAATGAAATTCGTACTAATTGAAAGATGTGACCAAGCGCATTGAGCTATCCTATTATGTGCACACAAACACGCAGACACATATTTCCTCAATATCATCCAATGCAATAATGACCAACAGGTCACGCAAGGGAAGTAGCCTACTAAGAAGGAAATGGGAGGGGATTTTAGACTTCCCCACTTCTTGTCGCTGAGGGTTGTCTATGTGAGACAACTCGTGAGTTCCTTGACAATCACACCCTTTCAGTCTTCAGAAATGAGCTTCATGTTGTGGATTTCCCTCATTCTCACCTTCTTCCCTGTAGCAGGTAAGAGTGCTGCCCTATCCTGCTTTAGACTCTCATCCGCAATAGCTGGAGGGGGAAAGATTGAGGTCTGACTATATTAATAAAAGAAAGTTTAAACCATTTTAACTCAGTTACTCTACTAAAACTCATCTCTCTCTGGTCTTCTATTACGATGACAGTAAATGTCCAGGGACTCCCCACAGGCATCTCTGACAAAGGTTGCTTATCCTTGTCGCCGAGTGGGGTGATCTGGACAGAGACAGGGAAATCCGCCTCCATCCGCTGCAACGTCAAATGTACAGAGGGGACCCCCGATGTCCTGTGGTTTGTGTTTGGCGCGATGAAAAGCCATCACGACCTTGGAATGTTTCCACGGTCAAGCTATACCCTCCAAGCGGAGAACCTAACCATTCACCCGCTCAGCCCAGATGACAGTGGCAACTACCTCTGTGCAGTACGGAGGAAGCTGATCCCCTTGCAGGTGGAGATGGGTACAGTCACTACTCTCGTCGTGAGAGGTAAGAGTATCCCCAGATATTTACATGCATAGTCATTTAGAAAACCCTGTTATCCAAGACACTTTTAGATTGAATTTTAGATACGTAGTCGTGAAGAAGCAGTTTGGGGATTGGGCAGCTTAACCAAGGACGACTTAGGTTGGACAGCGGGCATTGGGGCTCAAACCCAGAAATTTCCAGCTGGGAGTCAAACACCTTAGCCAAAAGACATTTCATACGTAGAGACCACGTCTTCAACGGTGTGTTAATTGATTTAGTTTATAGATTCTGAAAGTCGGAGCCAGGTAGTGGGAGGATGAGAACTCAGTGAAGATTAGCCTGGAGCCCCAGGGTGGACGTCTGGTGGCCTGCCCTCAATGTATGGATCCACCTTCTGGACCTGGAGAAGGAGGCAGCAGGGAGGAGACGGGGAGTTGATGGGTGCGAGTGAAGAACACTAGAAGAAACGTGGAAAAAGGAGGGTTTAAATATAGGTGGTGATTGGTAGGCAGGTGGTGGAACAGGAACGGACTTTCAACCAAACTTATGTTTACTGAACTCCATATATCCTGCTCTTAAGTTAACGTGGGCTAAATTAACTTGTAGTCTGAATTATCTGCTGCTGAGTTTTGAGTCGATGTTTGCTGTTGTCTTTTTGTGCTTTCAGGGGAAGTGATGCACAAAGTCTGGCACAGCCTGCTGTGGCTGCTCTTCACCCTGTTGGCCATTTACAACCTTATATTAATAATCCTGATCTTCCGCAAGAAGGTCATTGTTTGTTTATTTCATGTTTCCATTGTAACGGTGACGCAACCATTTAAGAAAGCCTCAAACCATCAAACTCATAGCAATGCACTGTTTTTTTATCTACATTTCAGGCAGGTCCTCACCAGAAATCTTCTATAGGAAAGTGTGAGACGCCTAAAAAGGTAAGTTAATCGTGTGGTATCTTGTGTGTTGTGTTTATTCGGGCCTATAGAGCAATCTTGATGCAATGAGCCTCAGAGGTAAGGCCATGGGCAGAGACTGAGGAAAAAAAAACTATGGCTGTGGTTGATCATTATTTTTCAGAGTCCTTTATGGGACTCTTTCCTTCCTCAAACTTCAAAGTTCCTCAATGTTAAGTGAATGCTTGTTATGAACCGACAAAGACATATTGTTTGTTATTCATTTCTTATAGAGTTTCTCAACAAGAGTGCAGTTCCGGAGTGTGCTGGAAGAGTTGTACAACAGGAGGAACTTGCACGGAAAAGGTTCAGACGACAGCAGCAGAGAAGAGCCGCCAGGCAAGGTGAGAAATGTCTCACCCACCGATGTTGCATCAAGATGTTAGCTTATTTTGAAAGAAGTTAGCCTTGTCAGACCCTCCTGATGGTCTTTAAAGAGCTTTTACATCGCACAATGCATCATGGACTTTTTTGTTGATACTCCTCCATTGAGAGAGGACTCAAGAGGGTTTTCTTAAGTTACTGTAAAATCCTAAAGCAGCATTTAAAGATACGGTAACCTAAATAAAACGTTGTTTTGCCTCGACTCGCATGAGAAACGCTGTGGCAACAAGCATGCATTAAAAATAATTTCACTATTAATTACTAAAAAATTAACCGCATCTTTTGACAGGCATCCAATGATGACATCTATCAAAATGTCTAAGCACCGTTCCCGACCGACCTGAGGAAATGAAATATGCATCAAGGTGACACCAAAACCCCAAACAAGTTTCACATTGGTGTTTGCAATCGAAATAAATGAAAGGAAATTTGGTGATATGTACAACCAATCACATCTCAATATGTACGTATATTGAAAGGGTTATTACAGAATCTAGGATGTTTTTTGATTGTGTCAGACAGGCCGTCAAGCTTTGAAAATAGTTTTCTAATAATGACATTAACTATTTGTCCCCAAATGACATCCTTTATTGTTTTTGCTTCACAATCAATTAAGTCAGCACAGATCCAGCCAAGATGTGGTCAAACTATTAATGCAGCATTATGTATTATTGTATATTAATTTAGTTTCATACATTTTCTTAATAAACAAATACAAAGTCAAATCAGGCGATTGTTTGATTTGATTTACAAAGACACAAAAAACCCATGCAAAAGCAAACCAAACCACATTCTCCCTCATTCACATCAAACAAATCAAGATATGTACATCTACTACATTGTAGTAGATAACTAAAGAAGGCAAAGACCGGCTCCAGAGCTTTGGAGAACATAGATAACAGTCACAGACTAATTTCATCATGGGCGCTGGTAATAGAGTTAAAAGTTCCCTTTGTAACGACAGAAAACCCCCCACAGTAAATTACAAAGATTCCTTGTCCTCTAAAATGCTACATTACATTGACGTCACCTACAACTGTAAACTAGTTGTCTAAGGTTAAACTGCGGCTGAAGTTATCCGTCAATGTACTTTGTGTCGACTGTGTGACTGTTGCGGATGGAGAACGGTCTCCAGGCCAGGGCTTGTGTGGTGGAGATTATCAGGGGGATCAAACACACGAGGTAGAACATGACGCTGTGCAGGCTCTCCGTGGCTCTGGAAGTAAGACGAGAGCAGACGTGTTTATAAAAGGCGTTTAAGTGTTATAATGAGTCAGCATTATTTAAACATGTATCCATCTTTTTTTTCTTAATTATTTTAAAATACTTGCGGCTTACGCTCTGTTATACTTAAAGATTGTGAATGTTGCAGAGACAAGATATACAAGATAAACCAAAGACCAATACGGACACAAACAAGACAGAGCTGATTTGCAAGTCACAAACGTAGCACAGAGTGGACACTCCGTTAAAAACGGTAACCCCCTTAGAAAGAGGAAATTACATATTCCGTAGGCTTTCTTATGAAATATCTTTGTGTTCTTACTCTGGGTTGGAGGTCTTGGTGATAACCTTCAGGTCTTCATAGTTAAACTGGTTGAGGATGGTCACCACAAGCATAGGGGCCAGAGACTGGGCGGGTTTGGTGAACAAGGCATTGGTTCCGAACACCATTGATGAGAGAGGAGAGCTGCAGATGGCGAGTGGGGAAAACAAATAATCTTTCGCAGTATATACAGTATACATCATGTCGGATAGCAGGAATGTCAATGGATGACAACCACATCATTTCAACTTTACATTTGGGATTACAAGACTAGATTTTTTGAAAGTTGCTGTATTGTTCCAATTATTACCATGAGTGATCAGTTTCAATGTACGATCAATACGTGTGCGCACATGCACACACACATCATACCTGCGTTTATACTTCTGTAGGTCTGAGTCGATGATGTCAGCCAAAGGCAAGTTGAACAAACTGAACGATGCCTGTATTAAAACCCTATTGAAAAGAAACAAATTCATGGAGTACTTTCATGGATAAAAAGATACAGAAGAGCAAAAACATAGCAGACATACATGGATTAAATACACATTAAATGTTAGGCGTATTGACAACATACACACACATTGAGTACACATCTATTTGACTATGTGGTCCAATTAAATAGGACCTTAACCAAAACATCCTTTGCCTCTATCTAAACTCTTGCTTTGGAACAATCCGCACTAATTCAACTGTGTGTGACTCCTGACTGTAACAACAATGTAACAACAATGTCCTACATGTTGACGGAGAGAAAGACCGCCAGGACGTAGTGGTGCTGGGGGCCGAGGGCCAGCATCACCATGGCCATGACCCCCTCTACATAGAAGGTGTACAGAATCATCTTGTAGTACCCAAGATCAAGGAGCAGCTTCTGGCTGCTCAGCACTAGGATCTGAGGAGAAAAGAGGTAGTGTTTGAGGATTTTACACACATGACAAAGAAATGACTGATGTCTTGAATGTGCTACGGAGATAATGAAACACAAGCTGATCCCCAAATAGTAGTATTGTTAATGGAAAAGATAATAAGCGACAGTCCCAAGATTTTGTCAGGGGTAACTGTTTGTGTCCTGTTTGATTTTTGTGGGGTCCACGGCACGAATGCCACAAAATATCCATCCCACTGTCCAATCTCAGAGTTTCCCAAAACCATTCGGGGTCGCCTGGTATGCATATGTGGTCAGAGTCTTATAATCTACAGATATATAATGATATGTTTCAACAATCCTGTACATAAAACAGTCCCCCTAATGATTCATAGCCACAATGGAAACAGCGTTGTGCAATGGTAAACCTTGTCTGGGACAGTGACATAATGGGCAGATGTTGATTGAGTGGTAAGGATGTGTATGGAAGCAGAAGCAGAAGTACAGTGGAAGAAGTTGGGGTCGCAAAAAACTCTCTCTCTCCCTCCTTGGGGGGAGGGAGAGAGAGAGAGAGAGGGGAGAGAGAGAGTAAGAGAGATAGAGAGATGCACGGTTACCTGTGGACATATGAATCCAGCGCCGTACATCACACTCTTCGCCAGCGGCGGGAGCACATTTTGTGGAATGAGGTGCTCGGTGATTATCATGGTGAAGTTATTGAAGAACGCCAACATGAACACCTGGAAGAAGTTCATGAGCACAAACAGCTGGAAGTTGCGGTCAGACAGGATCTGGCATGTCATGGAGACCACCGAGGCGAACGAGAGGGCCGGTTGGCCGGATGCCTTGTCGTCACCGGGTTCTGTCGATGGCGACAACGACGGCGATGACGTGCCGGAGCCCTTGTTGTCGAAGCGGCTCTCGCTGTGGAAGCCAGTGTAGAACATGCAGCCGCAGCTCAGCACCGCCACCAAAACCATAGCGCTCTGGAAGGCCGAGTAGTCCTCCATGTTCCTGGAATAGAGGCCACAGAACAGCACGCTGGATGAGCCAATCAGAGACGCCACCTGGGGGGCAGACAGAAGAGAAGAAGGAAAGATAGGAGAGGTGGATCCTTTGAATGATGTGGTTGTTCTCTCTTACAATCCAATAATCAACTATATATACATACATACATATATACAGTACATACATACATACATACATACATACAAATATAGCGGGGGCATGATAGTGGTGTGGCTAAGGTGTTGGGGGGCACCTAGTTAAGCATCCATTCCTAATGAAATTCATTTGAACTAAATGTCTGTTTCTTTGGATACAGTCAATGTCTTAATAAATTGTTTTGCATGCATGTACAAATATGTCACAGTTTTGCTGTTAAGTTGTTCACCTGGTTGTACTTAATGAGTCTCAAGCGGCTCTGATGGTGGCCGGATATCTCGGCGAACAGGGCGCACTGGGAGAGCAGCACAAAGGTCAGCATGCCGTCGAACGCGCACAACGCCACCGTGAGATGCAGGCCACACATCCAGTCGCCGGGGCTGTACTCTCGCCATGGATACCAGGCCAGCAGAAAGGCGAGGGAGTAGAGTGGCGCGCCGTACAGGATGGCGAGGCGGCGGCGTGAGCAGCATTGCACTTTGGAGTTGTCCTGGAGGTAACCGAAGAGAGGGTCGTTCACCGCATTCCAGATCATGTACACAACCTGATGGACAACAAGAAGGAAATGACAGCCTTAAAATACATCTATATCTTGGCCAGGTCAAGCAGCATGAATCAGCATTCAACAAAGAGACAACAACAACGGACAGGAAACATGTGTGTCCTTTATCTGTCCACTTTCGGTCTTACAGTCCACTGGATACGTTAGGAGTAAGATACAAAGGCTATGACCAAATACTCTTAGGGCCATATCCTTCAGGGTTGGTATAGTGTTGGTATAAAAAAAAAGACCTTGAAATATTAGATATCATTCTGTTTATTATTAACAGGCTAGGGTACACACTATTCTAAATAACATATAACAAATGCTGACATTAATAAAATACAGAGACACTGATTTAGTTTGTCCATGTATACCAGTTATATATCGTGCTGTATATTAGGCCTATATATACATTACAACACATTATTCTAATGAACATATAACCAAATAGCATATTCTAAGATGAATATCATAGAGAGACATACTGATTTTGTTTGTCCTTGTAAACAAGTTATATATTATATATATTAAGGACAGGCTACAGATCACAGCAAATATTCTGAATAAGAACATATGCTTACACAAATGGCATAAAGAGACATACTTGTGACTGATGGAATGCACCCTCTGATATTTGGTACTTATTGAGAAAGAGTTTGACATAATAGAAGCTGAATATACTGTTCATCATGCCAGCACCGAGAGTCGTCATGGAGAAGGCCACGGCTGCGGGGTTGACCCCGAGTTTTATCAGGTGTCGCATGACGTTAATTCCTCCGCCGTAGGTGCGCGCACCTGAGCGGGGTGTCTCTGACGCGGTTAATCTCTGTTCGGTGGTTAAATGTCATACGTCCCGCAGAGTCACTGTAACCTATTGATAAAGAATGTATACGTTAGAATTCGAACCGTTGATCTTCAAGAGCGTCACCATTGATTAATGAAAGATTTAACTGTGGATACAGCACTTAAACATCTAGGCCTACCTCTGGAGACACTTGCATAGTAGCGTTTGCATAGTAGTAACCCCTTTTAGTACTGCATGGGATGCAGTCGTTATGTTGCTAAAAGTCCTTCTTCCGTCTTCTATATTTCTTGAACCGTTTGAAACGGTTAAAGTAATGTAATCAATTATTTGCAACGGCGTTTTAGTTATTTTATTTACCTTTGTAGAAAATACTTTCACCAAACAATTATTTGCAGATCCTGTTGAATGTACGCGGAAATAGGATGTGCACCGCTTCCAGTTGTCAACACAGATTCGATTGGACAAGGGAATTTGTTGGCCCCGCCCAGTTATTATCAATTGGTCAATCATCGTTCTATCCTCGCTGACGTCAAATGGAGTTGAAATCCACTTCGGGCGTCTATCCTGTATAAGCGTTTGTCTGCCACGTTGCGGGAGATGCCTGGAGAAGTAGTAGGCAGGCTACTACTTCCTTCGGGAAATGCTATACATAGCCTACACATCTATATTTGTATGGCCAATGGTTTTATTATGGTCGGAGGCATCCTCGAAAGTTCCCTCCGAAAATGTTAACAGATATGATAGTAGAAGAAGAATTTGAGAAGGATGAAGAGCCTTGGTATGGAAGGCAGGACCTCGAACATGGTAAAGAACCTTTGGCGGTCGCGCCCTACAGCCAATTGTTATCATAATAACGAGTTTGTGCTATAGCAATACACCATCTGGTTGGTGTAGCAATTGATTAAATAGCCTACAAATGTCAACATTGTATTCTACCCGCTGCTCCTTTTAAAATGTTTTCTAAAGTTTCAAGTCTGTAATGTTAAACATCCTGCGCTTTTTATCGACAATTATTATTAATAATAATAATAATAATTCATTTATAATGTGTAATACTTATTACAAATAATAACACATTATAAAATATTAACAACTAAATACTTTTAATCATG
>NC_136944.1:9727539-9806216 GCF_949987615.1 Pollachius pollachius
GACAGTTTCCTGAGCGGAGCGCTGGCGGAGGAGCTTAGCCGCAGACACGACCAGATGTGTATCCGGCGGGCGGAGGCTGTGAAGCAGAGGGGCGTGTCTCTGCTGAACGAGGTGGACGCCCAGTACAGTGCTCTGCAGGTACACTCGTACTGGTGTTGTTTAACCCCATACCGGCGTTTTCTTACTTCATGCTGGTGTTGTCTAGCCTAATACTTGTGTTGTCTAGCCTCATACTGGTGTTGTCTACCCTCATACTGGTGTTGTCTACCCTCATACTGGTGTTGTTTTAAGTGTGGAACACACTGAACCAACTGTTAGCCATCAGTAACGTTTGGGGAGCCTCGGACAAGTTCGAGAACAAATCTGTTTGGGGTATTCAGCGTTGCATTCAGTGTTGGAAGCTTTTGGAACAGCACGGACGGTGTCTGGTCCGAAAATGCAAAGTTTGAGAGCGTTGGCGGTCTGAGGAATGGAGCCAATAGATACTCTGATTGGTTACGTGCTGCTCGCACACAACCTGCGAATCAGAAGAGACTTATTGCATCTCGTACGCCTACAAACTACTATACAGTTGGCTGGAATCTTCGCGGTGTCTCTCAATGCAACTTTTCTGCCGAACGGGTCAGAAGAGAGGCAAAGGAGTGGTCGGATAAAGGCAGTTGGCCGTTGGTTTGAGTTTGGGCTTTGTGTGGGCCCCTTAACACCAAACTGGTGTTGTCTCAGATTGTATGATTGTTGCCTTAAACGTTCATGCATGGAAGTTGGGGGGTTCACATTTTACCTGCAAGAAGAAAAGACAAAAAAGTGAATCAGTGAATTAATAATTGTTACACATGAGATCAAATAAATCGTAGCAAAAATGACAAACCAACATTGCCGAGGTTTTATAGCTAAACAGTGTGGATCCTTTTTTTCTTAATCATTATTGGGATCCTTATATCCTTATAACACTCCCTGACAAACAGAGTGTATACTTTGATAATGCCGTTTACTGTTACTGCATGAAAGCAACCTAACAATAACCAGGAGTCATAAGTTAGGTAGCTGCTCGATATATATTTGATTTACATTTATCATCCCATAATGTGTTTCCCAGGTGAAGTATGAGGAGCTCCTGCAGCGATGCCAGCAGGGGGGCTCGGCGGGGGTGCTCAGCCACAAGGCGATGCAGGCTCCACTGGTGGGGGGCCCCGGTTCCGGCCAGCCTCCCCCAGACCTCTCTCCCTCAGGGCAGGCCATCGTTCCGGAGGACGGCCCGCCAGCTGAGTACAAGGTCCTCTTCGCAGAGATCTTCTCCCGAATCCAGAAGACCAAGGAGGACCTGAGTGAAAACCGCCGGAGGGCCCCAAATGAAGGGCCCTGCCCCCGTCCTCTGTTCTGATTGACGGCTCTTCTCGCGCACGATTCTCCTACCGCTTTCACGGGGTGTCACTCATTTTTACTGTTAAGTGTTTTGGTGAAAGGATAACATCACATGTCCATTGTATCAGAGACCTCCAATAATGACCCCATGAACCGATTGTACTGTGTATGTAGATATGCACACCATCCATGTCCAAACCTTTGAAAGGTTTGGTCTTTCTACTATTTTATATCGTGTTTTTTTGGCACACACTTGAAATTATCCGTGAATGTTGATCCATGTTGTCTCCTCAGATGGCATACACCTCAATTGTTTATATACTATACTAATACTTCCTTCCACCAGATATGTATTATTATCAATATCGAATCAATGTATTGATAGAGGGGAGTAGGGCTGTATTTTATAGTTTTGCAAATGCTTGGAATTCCTCTTATGGTATTTAAAATCGAGAAGTATTATATTCCAGTATTTGAGCTTTTGCTGCACAGTTAAATGAACAGTGTATCAAGGCCACTTGTTCCCACTGATGCTTATTACATGCAGGTTTTTTTCATAATGCAAACCGTAATACCATGGACTGGACTGAATAGAGGGCTTTGTACAGTTAAGAGGTTGGACTATTGAAGTTGTTTGGTAACTATCAAAGGGTATTCCTGAGGAAAAACTTGTGGGGTCTTTTTCTCAGCAATACAATTAATTAAGTGTTAGAATGCATTGGCTGACTGTAACAATTTCTTAATAGGTCACAAGGTGGATTTTATATCAGAAATGCTAACTCTTGATTGTTCTGATGATTTGTTTTGACACTGTATGCTATAGTAATTGCATGTGACAAAAAGATTATAGTCCAGTGCCAATAGGATACTACTTTTGTTTTTTTTTCATTGTCAAACTATTTATTTATTTTTCTCGATGATTTATTGACTTTTCAAGATGTCACTGTGTACCTGATCTTTAATGTGATTATTTCTAAATACTGACTTCAAAATACTTTGAAGATCTAAATTTGACCTATACTGAATACCTTTCAGTTGTATTTATTGATATTCGACAATAAGGAATTATTTAATTCCATATGTGTCTTACAGTCACTCCTAACAAACTAAATTATTGTTTTTTGAACAGCATTTTATTCTCAAATGTTTGGAGGCCAATTAGTATTTAAATTATTTTTTACTAAATAAAGTATATTTTTGTATGATTATTATTCTTAAGACTAACACTACTGTAATCATCCCTACCTGGTTGGATAAACATTGAATCGACACCCTAACTCAATTTATTTAAATAAATCTATATCAAAATAGTCATCAGAGATAACTGTTGTTGTACTTAGACAATAGTTGTTTCTATTCGGAAATGCTATTTATACCTTTTTTTTATTATTAATAATCTATGCACTATCAATTTAGTAGTGAATGAAAAAATGGTATCTGATGGCAAGTGCTTCAGAAAATGCTGTAAGCCTTTCTAGTATTTACTGTTGACTAAGTATGCAGATTGTTATTGCTGGTGATCATTATTCTCATTATTCTAAGATGCATATTTGTGCAGTAGCCTATAACTGCAGCAATATAAGGTTGTTGTTGGGCTTGATGTGGATGAAGGTATTACTGCTTCTACGGTCCTGTTCAATAATTAAAGCACTTATGCAAACGCCTCTACCTTTTTCGTTTGTCCCTCAGTGTAAAAATACAGTTTAACAAAGATATTGAAATATAAACAATGTGTTGTTTTGATTAAAAATGTCTTATGAATAATGTATTCTGTATAACGTAGAAAACACTTAAATAGGTACCAAACAGTGTTTCATGGGGATATTATTAGGTGAGTGCATGCAGTGCTCAACTATTGTTCTTCCGAATGGTCCCATGGCATGAACATTTTACTTTATGAGGTTTTCTACAATTAATATGAGTTCCCCTAGCCTGCCTATGGTCCCCCAGTAGCAGGAATGGCCTTAGGTGTAAAACAAGCACTAGGTATCCTGCCTATCCACCACCGCTGCGGGGCGGGCAGCGGGGCTCCGGCAGGCAACAATCCCTTTCTCCTCCATGTCGCGGTTCAGTCTACTGCAGATTGATGTGGAAGTGGAGGCTTATCTCAACCATGGTTGAGAAGGAATTGGGGGAAAGGAACTTTGGCTTTGACTCCCTGAAGTAGATGAACTGCGACATGGAGGAGAAAGGGATTGTTGCCCGCGATTGTCTCCCGCCGGAGCCCTTCTGCACGGTGCCCGCTGCCCGCTACCTGCTGCCCGCTGCTCGCTGCCGAGGCGGTGCCGGCCGAGAGGCACCGCCTCGGCAGCGGGCAGCACCGAGAGGCACCGCCTCGGCAGCGGGCAGCCTCTCGGCGCTGCCCGCTGCCGAGGCGGTGGTGCCGAGGCGTTGGTCCCTCGAAATATTCTTGTTTTCTAGCATTATTAGCATTGTAGCATCATAAGCGAGAGGTCTGTCTACAATTCCCTCGGCGACTTAAAAAGTCACCACAGTGCCTAAAAATGGATGTCGATCGCCGCGGCAGCTACGTAAACCTCGTGACATCATAGCAGCGCGACAGTGTAGCCTGCTCAATAAAAACAATAAATAAAATAAAAACAATAAAAACTGCTCCATAAAGCTCCCTCTGCACGTCTTCCTCCCCAAGAATGCAGAGGAACGTCTCCACCTCCTTTTCCGCCTAAGTTAAAGTTTTTTTGTCCATTGTTCAGAATAATACCTTGCGGGTACTGTTTGTTTGATCTTATCCCCATGTTGCCCGGAGGTGAGGATTCTGTCGACCAATCAACGGAGGGCGTGTGTAGCTCGAACTTGCCGGCACCCTTTCAGGTGTCTCAGTACCCAAACGGAGGAGTACTGCGAGACGAGTGCGAGACGAGTACGGCTCAGTACGGCTCAGTCCGGGTCACGCCCACTTTTGGCGCTGGAAACGCGATCCGTGCCGCACCTTTGCGAACCAACCCGCACCCTCCGGTGGAAACGCGCCATAAAAACGGCCCGTTTGTGGAAAGCTCATTGTGGGACTGGCTCGCAGTTGCTGCAACACTTATATAAAAGCATCCATAAAGTAGCATGCCATGGGATCTTTAAGTTTTATTCTTTCTTTTTTATTATTCTCTACAAACTTTGGGACTTATCTCCATCCACAATTATTCACCTAGAGACTCCATTCCAATTTTTGTTTTTTTTCTCTTATTTCTCTGATTTTTAAAATAATTCACACTTTTTGAGATACTCTACTTTTAAATATTTTTTCTTACATTGGAAGTCAATTGGACATTCTCTGACACTTACTACTTCGACTTCGTAACTTGGTCAATATTTTCTCGTTATTCTACTTCGTTTAAGAGTGCTTGATTCTGATTGGCTGGGAGGAGGACATTAACCCGGCAGGTTGCCCGCTGACTTGTCCGTTGTACTTGCTGCTGACTGAGCACAGCGTCATCAAATAGTAGATCAATAGAGTGGCGAAGTCACGCCCCTTCCGGTAGAGCCCATGGGACCTATGAGATTGAGAAATATGAATGGGTTTCAATGGAGAGAAAGGAATTATTTTCTGGTACCAGTCTTTGGCTTTGACTCCCTGAAGTAGATGAACTGCGTCATGGAGGATTATAATTTAAATCCACAAACAACATATGTGTAATCAAGGGCATATAAAGACTGGGACCAGAAAATAATTACTTTCTCTCCATTGAAACCCATTCATATTTTTCGATCTCATAGGTCCCATGGGCTCTACCGGGAACAGCATGACTTCGCCACTCTATACGCCGCTTGTATTTTTTGGAATACTCGATTCTGATTGGCTGCAGGGTGTCTTTTAATCCCTGATATATTGACACCTGCTAAGTAGTTCCAGTCAAATTATCTGTTCAGCCTTCAAAACAAGAGCTAACAAATTGTGAAAAATGCATTGAACTGTAATAAGAAAACGCGGTTATATGCTATAGACCCTATAGCATCTGTGGTAAAAAGGCTGGGATGAATTTCAAATTATAAATATGTACACTTTATGTTGAAAGTAATGACTGTCGTGATTCCCATTGAAACGAATGGCACGGTGATTACTCTTCAAAACGAGAGCTAGTTAATTGTGAAAAATGAATTAAACTGTAATCAGACAACGCGGCTATATGCTATAGACCCTAGAGTATCTGTGGTATAAAGGCTGGGATGAATTTCGAATTATTAATATGTACAATCCATAACGTTAGCTCTCTGGCTCATAGCTGAGCGGACTAGAATATCTCCCGTTGCCAATTCGTAGCTACGGTCCATCCTATTTACTTGAAGAGTGAACAACGTTTCCGTTGCATAAGAACCTTACGGGAGAGTAATGATTGTTCCAGGTATTAGTCAAACCCCCAGGCGTTACCAGGGAAACCCATAAATTATGGGTTGTGAAGAACTTTATATTTGGATTGTAAAACGCATGAAAATATTAATTTATTTATTAATTTATTTTCTTCGGCAAGTGACCATGGTATAAGCGGGATAATGCTCTTCGAGGTGTCCAAAACATGTTTGATCGATCTTAATTAATCGGGACTACTTTTTGAGGGAGATGAACTCAAACAGAGTATACATTTAATAAGCATGCAATACGAATAAGAAAAATAATAATTATTGAAGTATTTGAATTGTTTTATTATGTTGGCAAGCAAGAAGTAGAATAAACTGGATAATCACCTCAAGGCAGGGAAAAAAAACTGTTTGATATGCCCGGCTCATGGAAGGTAAGCCGTCCATGATTCTCCCAGCCCAATTGGACTTCATTTAATAACGTTAGGCTGGAAAAATGAGCAGTTGGCGAGTACATACAATTTCGGCTGCTGGCGGGATTATTATAATTCTTTCTACAAACATCAGTCAATACCATACCTTTCTTAAAGGTCCCATGGCATGCTACTTTATGGATGCTTTAATATAGATATTAGTAGGCCCCTAACACAGATTTGAAGACATTCCTGAAATTCAGCCTTGGTGCAGAATTACAGCCACTACGACCCAGTCGCACATTGAGCTTTCCCCAAACGCGCCGTTTCAGTGTCTGTTGTAACGGGGGGGTTAGGCAGAACCCAAGTGCACAGACAGACGACAGTTGTAGGATGGTTTCAAGGATTTATTCTAGAACAGGATCGGGCAGACAGAGATCAGATAGACCGACAGGAACTCGACGGGCAGGAGGTCAGGCAGGCGAAGGGTCGATAACAGGAAGTCAGGCAGGTGGATCAGGAGACGGGGACAGAGGAGCAGACAGACCGGTAGGGACTGGATGGCAGGCAGGAGGGCAGACAGGCGAGGGTTCGTTAACAGGCAGTGGAATTTATTTTGAGTGGAGTAGACAAAGTCAATCGGGAGTTGCGGGAAAGCTCTGAATGAAACAAGAGACAATCTGGAAAGGACTGAGTGAAAGGAGAGGACTATTATAAGGGGACCACAGGTGATGGTGGTTTGGTTAATTAGGGGAGATCAGGGTGGCAGGCAGGTGAATGGGAAAACCAGGGGCGGACCATGACGGTCGAAGAACAGTGACCAGCGGGCCTGTCTGGAGTTCAACCTCTTGGCGGACCGGATATACTCTAGGTTCCGGTGATCGGTCCAGACCAAAAACGGAACCTTGGTTCCTTCTAGCCAGTGCCTCCACTCCTCCAAGGCCAGGTTCACCGCCAGAAGCTCCCTGTTGCCGATATCGTAGTTTCTCTCCGAGGGGGTTAGACGGCGAGAGAAAAAGGCGCAGGGGTGAATTTTCTGGTCGGTGGAAGAACGCTGAGAGAGGATCGCCCCTACTCCCACACCGGATGCGTCCACCTCCACAAAGAACTGCCGGTCGGGCTCGGGGATCTGAAGGATGGTGGCGGTGGTGAAGCGGGTCTTGAGGGTCTTGAAGGAGTTTTGTGCCTCGTTAGACCAACGGAAGGGGACCTTGGGTGAGGTGAGGGCCGTGAGGGGGGACGCGATGGAGCTGAAGCCTCTGATAAAGCGCCGGTAGAAGTTGGCGAACCCCAAGAAACGCTGCAGCTGCTTGAGTGTTTCCGGGGGGACCCAGGAGGTGACAGCAGAGACCTTGGCAGGATCCATCCGCAGGTTGTCCTTTGCTATGATGTATCCCAGGAAGGAGACAGAGAGTGCATGGAACTCGCACTTCTCCGCCTTGACGTACAGGGAGTTTTCTAGGAGGCGGCGGAGAACCGACCGGACTTGGGTGACGTGTTCCTCTAGGTTGCGGGAGAAGATCAGGATGTCTTCCAGATAGACGAAGACAAACTTATTTAACATGTCCCGCAGAAGGTCATTGACGAGCGCTTGGAAGACTGCCGGGGCGTTGGTCAAACCGAAGGGCATCACCAGGTACTCGTAATGACCTGTAGGGGTGTTGAAGGCCTTCTTCCACTCGTCTCCGTCTCGGATGCGAACCAGAGGGTAAGCATTTCTAAGGTCGAGCTTGGAGAACACCGTTGACCCCTGGAGCATCTCGAAGTCAGAGGAGAGTAGTGGAAGGGGGTAACGGTTCTTTACAATGATGTCGTTCAGACCTCGGTAATCGATGCAGGGCCATAGGGACTTGTCCTTCTTGCCCACAAAGAAGAAACCTGCCCAAGCGGGTGACGAAGAGGGTCGGATGATCACCGCTGCTAAGGAGGACCGGATGTACTCCTCCATGGCTTGTCGCTCGGGGGCAGAGAGGGAGTACAAACGTCCCTTGGGGGTGAAGTGTCCGGAAGGAGATCAATGGCGCAATCATAGGGACGGTGAGGAGGCAGGGAGGTAGCCTTAGCCTTATTGAAGACGTCCCTCAGGTCATGGTAGACTGCAGGGAACCCAGAGATGTCTGAGGCTGGAGCAGGAGCGAGGGGGGAAGGCGACGGTGATTGCGTCTTAAGGCAGGAATGCAGACAGGTCACTCCCCACTCCCGGATGAAACAGGTAGACCAGTCAATATTGGGGTTGTGCCTACGAAGCCAGGAGTGACCCAGGATGACAGGTTGGCTGGGGGTAGGCAGAAGCATGAACCGGATGGTCTCCCTGTGACCCCCCGGTAGGAGCATGTGCACAGGATTGGTTTGGGAAGTAACCCTCCCAAACACGTGTCTATCCAGGGCTCTGGCAGAGATCGGCGACGGTAGTTTCCCATGGTGGAGTCCCAGCCGAAGGGCAAGGGACCGATCCATGATGCTCTCGTCGGCCCCTGAGTCGACGAGGGCGGTAATGGGATGGGAACCGGAAGGCAACAGGAGCTCACCGGAAAGAGTGGGTCTTGTGGGAGAGGCAGAGTCTGCGACGGAGCTCACCAGTATGCCTCTGGTTACTGGTGATGGTGACTATGTTCCAGCTTTGACAATATTACAGTTTAGCTACCAGCTTTTGTAACAATGTATTTCAGCACTTTGCTTCTTCAGGTAATGTAATTCAGTGTCAGTCCGTTTTCAACTTCAGCTTCCAGGTGCAATTAATTTGACCTTTCAGATTCTTCAGTTCAATTCATTTTACTTTTCTGCATTTTTAGCAATGCTTTGGGCTTTTCATTTAGCTGTCACTTTATTTGTTTCCAACCATTTACATTTTCTTAGATGGTGTGCATATTAACATTGTTTACTCCATTTAGACTTTTGAACTTCAAATCCCTTAACTTGATTTAAGACATTAAACATTTCTTTACGTCTTAAACTACGTGTCTTATTAAAACCTATTTTCAACCTCACTTTGCACTACAGCAATCACCTCATTCTCTGCAGGAAATGCATTTTCTAGTTATGTCAACGTTTCCTAGAACTGACGTAATTTGATGGCTGTGTTTTCAGCAATTGCATAGCAACTGTCATATCCACGGTGGCGACCCGCCAACAGAAAACAAGGCCTTCATAATGATTTCATGTAAATATGAATACCGGTACATGTAATGATTAACTAAGAAATACAATTTAATAGACTAAATTAAAACAACAATTTGATAATAATGACAGTTAGTACTACAACTTATATAAAATAATGATATGCTCAAACTATCTATTATTATTTAGATTTGCGCCAATATTAGTTGAACGACTATATGGTATATAGCTATATGTTTATTATTTGATAATATCTCATTGCCACGTTGTGGTAGCGTGGCCGAGTGGTCTAAGGCGCTGGATTTAGGCTCCAGTCATTTCGATGGCGTGGGTTCGAATCCCACCGCTGCCAGTTATTTTTTCAGGATACAAATTGAACATGTTGTCGAACAGAACATTGGATAAAACGTCATTAAACGATGTCCATTATATAATAACTCCCCCAATCAACCGGCATTGGAAGGAAGCTTATATCTCTCTGTCACACTATACTGAACAACTTATTAGAAATTGTATATCATGATATCATACTATGCTAATAATAAAAAAATCATAGCTTTACCAAAATACATTTTCTATGACATATACTGTTTTAGTAGCCCACATTGAAGCTCCTAGATTGCCATAATCGTCAGGTTTTGTTATTTAATTTTGGGTACATGAGACATATGCAAATATCACTATTATATTCAATATCACTGTTGCATGCATATCACATAAAAAAAAACACAGCGAGTGAAGCATTCAAATTAACATGTTTATTGATATTAACATTTGATTACTGTTATCGGCATAGCATTTTCACATTTAGTTTGCAAAAATATTCAAATTCAAGCAAATCCATATTGATTTCTTAATGGTTTCAATCATATTGATACATGCATCAATAACAACAAAAGCCATGATTTTGAGATGCAAATGCCCAATCTGATCACAACAAATCACAAAATGCAGCTCATCATTCCAAAAGATGAAGTCAACGTAGTGCCACTGACTTCAAGTCCTTCTACCTACTCCCTGAAATAAATGGACACTAAATGATGGATCCCTCCTCTCCACAACTCCAAATGTAATGAATCCCCTAATTCGGCATTTTAAATTCAAATGGATTACACAGATGCCATGTTTCCTCTATAGAGAGACATATGTTGGCCATTGAACATGTGTTATTGATCGTTTGGTGGTCTGTGATTGCCATCACTACATCAGAATCAGCACCAAGCTGAGACCCAGCATGAAGAGCAGGAGGACGAAGGTGTGAGATGAGGTGGGGAACTTCCAGCGGAGGCTGAGGTCCCAGGGGTCGGAGGTCAGCGTCTGGGTCTTGACGTAGTGCTCCACCGACTCCCCCAGGTCGTGCTGCTTGGGGCAGAAGCCCAGCTCTCTGCGGGCCTTGTCGATCTTGAAGGTGTGGCTCACAGCGACATTCCTCACCTGGCGTCAGGTGAGATTTATGGATCTGGATTAGCTGAGGGATATCTGGGGGCCACAAGTCGCGCTGGAAACATTGATCAAGCTGATCGATTGGAATGATTTTTTAATTGCCTATTTGCAGGTAAATTAGCCATTTTAAATGTAATTGTTTGATTGGTCAGAAAAAATGACACACATTTTTAAATGCTTCAGTTTTTTTGATGACTACGTAAAATTTGTAACTGCATAAAAGGCACGGTAACACAATGAAAGACAGAATGTTACCCTTTACATGCATTTCAACCTCTTCAACCCTTACATTATGAAAGGTTTATTTCGTCTTTAGCACTAATTAATTCCTGACAACAAAAGCCCCCTATACGAGCACATAGCACCTTCAATTTCATTCATTTAATAAATTTGTAATCCATTGGCCTTCAGCTTAGAAATGCCCTCACGTCACCTTGCAGCATCTCCGTCATCAGGCCTTGTATCTCCTTACTGTCTCAGGATTGGGTGACTGAATGGAAAGTTAACACATACTGGCGGAAGCCTGTGGACAGGCCAGATACTCAAGGACTCAGGTCACCCTGGGGCGGGACCTTGGCCTGTCTGACAGGCTTGGGCATATGTTTCTTCTGCCCGGTCTCTACCTTGCTGATACATTTACTGGTTTGTTTGCCCTTCCCGGGAGAGGAGCATAAATTCGAGCCTGAATTCAAATTTGGAAGATAAAGTCGGTTGCACACCAAAGTTGTCTCACACCCTTCGTGTCCGTCACAAGCTTTCCGTTGTGGCCCAAGCAAGTTTATATTTTATTCATGCTGCAAACAGTGATATCCTAGCAAACAGCCAGGAGATGTCTTAGAGAACGCATTGCGCGCGGTTCAGAGCAGCAGTCCCAGCTACAGTTTCCCCACTCATCACACATTCATGAAGCCCTCCGAGGCTTTGTCGCCAACCGGGTCCCTTTATTAATATGGTCTTTTTAGGGTGTTTAGAAATGTTACCGTTAATGTTCTAGTGTCAAGCTACACCACAGTCGTGTCATAACACCCCTCGTTAAGATACCTCATGTATCTGTATCTGCATGACGCCTAAGAAAGGTGGTATTTCATTAGCTGAGACCAACCAAGCAGCGCCTAACGATCATAAACAGTTACTCCCTATCTATCCATAGTTTAATTGGTTTTAGAATTCTGCATAATTAATGGATGAGGGGGGAGAGAGTCTGGCATTTAGAAGAGGAAAGCTGTGAGACTGAGGGATTAATCTAAACTCTTCAGCTCCACTCAGACTCGTGCCCACAGTGACACATGCAGGCATGCACAGATGTAGTGCATGCCTGCATGTGTCACTGCGTGCACTCATACCCACACAAATACACAGACACATGCACGCAAACACAAACACACACACACAGACATGCATAGACAGACACACACACACACACACACACACAAACACACACATACCAACAAATAGAGGATCACACAATTTTCAATGTTAATAGCGGTGGTATGTCTATTCTTGATTGTTTGACTAGATAGGTTATAGAGCAGGTATGATAGACCAACGGATTTCACCTGAGATCAATGTGTCAATAAGTAGAACAATGGTCCCTTACACAGACAAGCACATTGGGTGTTTTGCAACATGTGAAGATAGTTACCTTTATAAATAGAGAAAATTAAGCATTGTTAGTGAGGTAGTTGTGTTTGGCTTTGAATGAGTGTATTCACCTCATTTCTTGTGAAAAGAAGCGGGGTTTCAGCAATTGGTCTCAGAGCTAGATGAAGGTATTCCAGTATGGTGGCTGACAGGGGGGAAATACACATGTAAGTCTTACAGTTTTGCTTAAAAATAACAAACTAATAATAAAAAACAAATATCAAAAAAAGAAAATGAACTAACAAAACTAAAAAGACAATCAGACACACAGGCAAATAAACAAGGTTGTCAAGAAAGTAGTTACCTATCCAATAGACCAGTGAAACTGGCAGGTGAACCATCGGTCTTCTGTGACCAAACATTTTATACTGCAACGATAACAGGGCAGATACATGTCATAAAACAAAATGATGACTCCTCAATAATACATTGATACTGATAAAGTTTGATGGCAGCTTGTTGATTATGTTGGGTGTTTGATTTCCAGCCAAAGGTTATTGAGTTGGATCACCAAGGTCAGCAGTCTGCATCCTGATATCCAACAGGTCATGACCCCCTATCTGTCCCTCAATGACCTGTGTCTAAATTTACTGTGAGCCACTTTGGTAAAAGCATCTTATCAATGACTAAATAGTAGGAGTGAATAGTTACTTACCAATGGATTAAGCCACTCAAACACATTGACTGACACACCGTCGTTAATAAAATAGGCCTGGCCACTCTGAAAGAGGAAGAAAAATCCAGTCCATTAAAAGTGGGCAATACAAACACAAACACGGATGCACGCATGCACAAACGCACACACAAACACAAACACACAAACACAGCTCACTCCAACCTTGCATTCCTCTCAGGGTAATAGGCCAACATGTGTTTCAACCTATACCTACAAGTACGGCCAATGTTTACAATCATTACTATTTGAATATTATATATTTGATTTAAAATGTCTTATAATCCTGCAGTGGATTGGTCCCAAAAATGTAAAAAAAAACTGAAAATAAAGATGAATCATCCATTCATTCATTCATACACACACATATATTTCCGTAGTGTTGAATGTATGGCCCAGTTGTACTTTTCTTTCTTTCAGGTTTTGGTCAGGCAGCTAGGTGCATTAAGTCACTCACGGCTATGCCCTGTTTCTGGGCTGTGAGAGCCTCAGCCGCCAGCACATGCGCCATCACCAGGTTGTCAACGTGCACCCAGTTCATTTTAGCCCGGGCCTCACCGAACTGGAAGCCTATCAACCCACGTCTCAGGTTCTCCTGCAGAGAGGTGGAGGAGAGGAGGATTACGTAGTGGTGACTAGGGCGTTCGAATTATCAGTAAGTCGCTTTTGGCGGAAAGTGTCTTCTAGAAAGCAAAATGCGAAACAGAGGAGAGGGAAGGGGTAGAGATTGATAACAAGTCATTATGTGGGATGGAGAGGAGGGGGTGTATGCGTTAAAAATAGGGTACATCTGTACCCTATCTGTACACTTCATTACAATACATGTCTATATTTTCCACCAAGAAGTCATTGGCCTCAAACAACAAAACACAAGCAGAACCGGGGCTCCATCACGGTCCAAACCCTACACTCCTCAACCTCCCCCCGCCCCCATCCATCTAGAAAACCAGAAAACAGACAGGGATGAAAGAACAGACAGCAACTGGATACCTGCCAACGTCTGATTAATAATGTACATTCTCCAGGCAAACCTACATTCTGCCACCACAGCCCATCGTCAACTGGGATGGAATAAGACATGAGTTGAAATGTGTCTTGTTGTTTTGTTTTGTTTTTTTGTTTATCTGTGGGGGTTCTTCACCATCATTCTGTGGAAATGTCTCCTCTCTCCGGGCCCATAGATGCCAGAGGAACGCAAGGCGCAACTTCTTAAGCGACCGCCACCTGTGCTCAACATAAATGAGAAGAATAATACAATTTACGAACCGTTTTATTAACCGGAAATATTTGTTCAATCTACATTGGGAAACAGGAAGTTATGTGTTTGCATTCCTATCAGGGCTTCCCGGCAGAACCCTGGATAGGCTCCAGTATGAACATAAATAAATGGCCAAGATTCCGATTCCCAGATTCCTGACGCCCTTGCCCTCAGTATCTCACAGAGCTCCTCAGCAACTAGACTCCCTTCCGGATCTCTGTTCCTCCGACACTGGACTGCTCACCGTCCATATTTTCATAATGAATAAAAAAGAGCTGAGTTGCTACCAGCGGATCATTTACCAGATAATTCTGGGAAAGTACCCACTTTCTTTAAAATTATCTTTTTTCCTTCTATCCTTGATCTCCATTGACAATCCTTTGTCGATGCAAAGGCATATTACATACATGTACATTAACCTTTGCTACAGCAACTTCCAGCAAATGGTGCGCAGAACAAGTCTTTTTACCAGTGACGTTTTCTTTAATTTTCAACCAGCAACTAACAACAACCAAAAAAACTTCAAACATATCTGTTCACTCAGGCACACACACAAACACACACAGAAAGGTGTAAAGGCAGAGGATTGTAAATCCATACACGCCAGGTGAAATCTATACAGCTCCGGAGAGGGTTTTATATAACCCTTTTAGATGTTATATCCAAGATCTATGTCACAAATCGTGTAATAATTAATGCAGCGTATTTAAATAATGCATGAATAGCATATCCTCAGCGGGCGAAGCTGGAACAGTAGACTGGTGTGTGTGCGTATATATAGTCGAACGAAACCCGGTCTACAGGTTTTTAGAATAATTGAATACATTAGCGAGACCAGTCAGTGAGTAGGTATAGAGTTGCCACAAAGAAAGGAAATAAAGGCTTAACAGCTGTTCTGTTTTGGCGTTGCTGCTGGGTAATGAATTGTAGCCCATGAATGAAGCGCAGACCGCCAAAAAGTCAATTCATCTCCAGTCAAGCTTAGCTCTTTATCAGATGTAGGTTCTAAATGGGCTGCAGAAAGCACACATTTAAATACTCTCTAAGTGAGTTGTATTTTTACACTGCGCTAACCAAGTAACGGCTCACACAAACCCTGCGGGAAAAGGACATTTTTAAGGAAATGGACGCATGAAGTGTAGAGTGTAATTGGGCGGTCAAAACATTACAATAATAGCATATCACATGATTCAAAAAGTTTCGTCATGGTGGTTTCATGCACCCCAACCTTTTAGCCCGCATCCGTTGGCTGCACGGACCATCTGGTCTGCAATAGATTTGGTTCTCGAGTAGTGGTCTAAATACTGAAATAGAAAGCATACTCACACGGTTTAGATGCATTATTTTGCCTTGCAGGCAAACCCATAGATGTTGTACTGGGACTCACCCACTCACCATGTTCAGTGGGGCGCAGGGCTGGGACTCCTCGTCCCCGTCCTCGATCGGCTGGCCCGTGAAGGCCACGTTGATGGTGCTCGTGTACACCAGCCGAGAGATGCCTCGCTCCTTGCAAACTAGAAAACATGGAAAGGTCAATTCATTGGAGAAGGCACATTCATATTCGTATGATTGTAATTGTGAAGGACAAGGCACAAGGAGAGCAAAATACAGCCAAGGATATGAATTATCCTGCGTGCATGATGCTGCGGCCACACACTTTTACTTTGGTACCCCGCCTGATGCTTTTACTTCACTTATGCATATTCTTCAAGGTTTGATTTATATATGTAAATATCAGTTTGATTGCTGCAAAAATGAATCCCACAAGATTGCAATGTAAACTGAAACAATAAATGTGCAATAGCAACCACTAATTCATGTTCAATATATCATCATTTGATGTGTGTTGAAAACATGATTGCTTTGGTCTGATTTCTTACCATTGATGATGTTGTTTGTACCGCTGACGTTGATGGATTCAACGAGTTCCTTCCTCAGCTTCGTCAAAAGAAGGTAAAAACAATCATAAGAAATCCTAAAAACTCCACATCCATTCATATCCTGGAATAGTGAGTCAACATCGCTACTCCCTAACCTGTTCTGGACCAGACATGCCGCAGGAGGCTGTGTGGAAGACACACTCCACTCCTTCACACGCCCTGAAGAGCGATACATAGTCCCGGATGTCCCCCTGAAAGTGACAAAAGAACCGTCCTTATGTTATTCTACAGTCATGGTTATTGTTAATGGCCAACATGTGATGCCCCTTAATATAAGGAAAACCAGGCTCACATATTCGTCTTGACACCCTTTAATCATGACATGTGTCCACTATGAGGGAGAGTGGGCCTGTAGTCGTTCTTGAGCAAGATGCCCCAGGCCCGTATACCAGCCCCTTATCGTATCTATTTCATCAGAAGTCACTTTGGAATAAAAAGCCTCCTCTAAATGTCTCGACTTTATTGAGGACAGCAGGTTGTTTGTGGAGCGGGTGGAGGTGAGGTTGTGAGGTGTATTAAGTGGCTCAAGCAACCTGGTGCGTTAGCATCGATGGTCGTATAATTAAGGTGAGAGCTGGATACAAGACATGATCCCATTTGCTCAGTGGCACGGGGTCTGGCCCTGGTAACCTGAATCAGGGCCCCGCCCCAGGTACTTAGCACCTGCTGCTTGGGGTGGATCATTCACCTGGTCCTGGTGTTCACTAAGTTATTGGTCCCCCACACACATCAGCGCATGTAACCAGTGTATTTATAGTTATGTAATATTTCACCAAGAATCCTTTTATTCCTTTGATTTATTTTTGTATTTTTGTTTAATTTCATTTGTTTAGTGGGCATGTTAATTCAGATGTTGTAATGTAACATGCTCGGGAGTCTGAGAGATGCCCTGCTGGAGAGAGAGTGTGAGACGGACAGCACTGACGTTTAGATTAATGTGTTCCCACACAAAATAAAAGCTCTCGTGGCAAAGCAGCAGTTGTCTCCCGGCTCATTGTAAACACAACGCAGAATTAGCCAATGCAAGTTAAGGCCGGCTACACGCACACACACCCACACACAGACACACACCAGGACGTGCACAAAGGAAACGCACTGGCACACACACACACACACACACACACACACACACACACACACACACATACACACACCCACACACACACACATACACACTCACGCATATATTCACACACACAAACACACACACACACACACACACACACACACACACACACACACACAGTAATTCAACCAATCACAGCATACACAGCAAGTTTCGATGAAACGTATGCTATTTACACTGCCAATAGTCTATTACACATCAATAAAAGTTCATTTGAATAGCATTGACATAATTCTTCCAAACATAGTTAAATGTTATTTAAACGTGAAAAAATGCATATTGTTCTGAACAAATATTAGCTATAATAACATTATACTTCACATAAACAACACATTTCAGAGTAGGCTTACATATCTAATGTGTATGGCTATATGTCAACTTTAAGTAATAAACGAAAGTTTTTTGGGTTATTATTCTTTTTACACTGTTCAATATTAAGAAATCTTTCGTCACAACCAACCTCATAAAACACTGCTCCATCCGGAAGATCCGCTTGGGGCGTTTGTATATCCAGCAGGATGACTTTCATCCCCCTGCTCGCGAGTTCTCTCCCCAGCTTGAAGCCAAAGTATCCCCCTCCACCTGTCACGAGCACCTTCCCCGGGCTCCCACTGCCCAGCGATGCCCTCTCTCCCTGCTCAGACCCCTCCACCTTCCCCCCGCTACTGCTACCGTTGCTGCACCTGACCCCCACCGGTCCGCTCGCCACGTGTCGGTTGGCAAAAGTGGATTTAGAGCCGGTCACGGTGGTCTTGAAGCGATTGGGTCGGCCCATGGCTCCGGGTGTGTGTGAGGGTGAAGGCGGCGGAGTGGGGGTACGGTCGTTCGCAAGCGACACACGACGCCTCTCGGGGTCGAAGCACCAATGCAGGGGGTCAGCGCCACCTGTGCACGGGATCTGCATCCACCTGAGTTTAGAGATCCAACCGACTTGCGCTGATCAAAGAAATAATAAGCAGACAAAACAAATGGAGAAAGTTTGATAAAATGCTATTCGGATGCAGGCTGTATCCATATGGGTGCACTAGCTTACATTAAGTTTTTGTTTTTAAAATTGTCAGCATTTGACAATGTTTTTAGAAATATATTATTTTTGTGATCTCGGCCAATTTCTTTCATTTCATTTTAATCGGACCCTTTGATAATACATTTAAAAAATAAACTTTTAAATTAAAAAACGTTGACCCATCGTGATAAGAGGTCCTTATAGCCAATAAGGGGCCTGTAGGCCTATAAATTAACATTGTGATCATTATCTTACCGTATAACCGTTCCGTTGCATACAGTATGCGAGAGAGACCTTTTCCGAGGACAGTGTGTGTGAGATCATCCCCAACGTAACAATTAGGCTACGTGCCTTTATATATATTACCTCTAATTGTCTTGAAGGGAGTCGCCGCCTACTGCAAGGTTGCGGAACCACTCAGAATATGAAGCCAGAAAAACCTCCTACAATTCTTTATTACCTGTTAATGAACTGATTTGAATCAATTAAACTATTCAATTAAACTATTTTCCATGAACACTACAGTGGATTACGTCATACACATTTCCACAGAGAGAAATAAATAACCAAGAAGAACATTCATTTGGGAAATAAACTAAAACAATGTATAATGGTTGGGGGGTATTCAGATAGATTCAGATGATTGGACAGAAAGATTTCTACTTTATGGCCATTCCACCAGCCATTGCTATTTGACCCATAGTTGTTATTCTGATATTGAGTCAAATTGTGATCACTGTCCTATACAACATTTCAGCTATTGCAAATTAATTAAACAATTCCTTTATTCAGTCGGACCTTGCTGAGAATTTTGAACCAGCAACTCTATCACAGACTTCAAAGTCTGAGCAATCAAAGCTTCTCCTAATTAAGGAGGTCAGTCAGTAAAAAGTACATACTATCATTAATAAACTAAATAGCTCTACGGCAAAGGATGTGTTGGGGTTGGACACAGTGGTGGCTGGCGATTACATTTGTGGGTGGTCTGGCGGTCCTCCCCCAGAAAAAAATGTATTTGGTAGATTTGATTTCCTGTATTGTGGTGCCTTTTGAGGATGGCCACTACCTAAAAATTCATTCAGATTCATTGCCTCCATCCGGACTTGCAGGATATGCATATACAAACCTACTTTATGGCCATTCCACCAGCCATTGCTATTTGACCCATGGTAGTTATTATGATATTGAGGCAAATCATGTCCTATAGCATCCAATTTTGTGAGTCTCAAGGTCTATTTCAAATGCAGTTAGATGCTTTTACAACTCTCTGCTAGTTAGCTATCTATCTCATCTCAACCTAGTTGTGTTGCGCGAATGCTGCTGAGGCAGGTAGCCTATTTGATTGATTCGCTAAATTGTCCAATGATGTGGTGATAAAAAAATAAAGAAAAACAATGTCATTGGTCTGGAGCGCACAAATGGGCGACCTGATGTCGAAATTGTTATGCGCCAATGAAAAGCCGTCTCTGCTTGATAGACCTCACATAGACTTCATTGTTACCGGCGCCCCTGACTTGAAGGAAGTCTTTATCTCAAATGACCAATAACAAGCCTAGCCCAAAGAATTGACGTTCAGATGCATTCAAATGGTTACTGGCAGCGTCAAGTAGGCTACGGTATATCACATAATTAAACGTGGATAAACGCTATTTATTTTTGATGATTTATTTCGCGTATTGAGCCCTCTATTGACCCACCGCCACTGACTGACAGTATTCTGGTAATTACTGAACAAACGAGAAAGAAAACAATATCGGAATGCAGAATGCAAGGGCAAAAATCTCCAAGGATCCAGGGCCCCCTGTCGTATGAGGTAAAGAGCTCGCCGGAGAGCTCTGCGCCCCAAATCCACGGAGTCGGCAAGCGTTATGGAGGGCCCATCTGAACACTGGGTCGACGAGTGCGCGATGTTGCATCACGTGGAAAGAACTGTGTTATCAAGGCCAGAAATACTAACTAATAAATATTGTAACGGTAAAAAAAAAAAATCTACACTGTGTCTCATAAAAAAGAAAACTAAGACCTTCTTAAAATAATCCTGAGAAGAAGAAGGAGCATGTGGATGTGACGTCAGCCTCTCCCAGCTGATCGTGCTGGCCATGGTACTGGCGGGAGATGCTCAGAAGTCAGCCGAGGAATACGATCTTTTTGATGTATAACGTTTCTGATGGATGATATTTTTTTCTGTTTTAAATCAGGCTACTAATTTGTTTGCGCTGTTCATGTGCTCTATTAATGTTTTTAGTAGGTTGTGTGTTCCAAATTTTTTATTTTCTCAAATTCTCACCAAAAATGCAGTAAGCTGTCATGCCTTGCAATGCAATTCCATTGTTCTAAGCTTGTGTGTGTTTGTGTGTGTTATCATATGAATATATATACATATGATAAAATATATATATAAATATATATGTGTGAGTGTGTGTGTGTCTGTCTGTGTGTGTGTGTGTGTGTGTGTGTGTGTGTGTGTGTGTGTGTGTGTGTGTGTGTGTGTGTGTGTGTCTGTGTGTGTGTGTTTGTGTGTTTGTGCCTGCCCATCCAGGGAAAGTGTATTGGGATTGCTTGTTGAAGTGGCCTTGGAGCAGCTGATCACCAGGGTGAAGACAGAAAATGCTATGGTGCTGCATCCCATAATAGGTTATCATCAATAGCGGCAATACTTAAACAACACCAGTATCCAGGGACTCTAAATTGCTCAAGTGTATCAAGTAGTCTAAAGATAGAGTATTATTTTATCAGATGTTAATGGTCGACTATACATCCGCAAAATCTGCCTCTCTTTTGAGTCCCGAGTTACCACCATTCTAGGAAGTGCTGTGGGCTGGGTGTGCAAACACACTGGGCATACGTGAGCATTCCCACTCCAACTGTAGCATGTGTGAGAAGCATGGCACATGTGGTTGCTAGGCGACCAAAGTTTCTTCAGGTTTTTTTTGTGTCGCTGGTCAGCCTTGAATAGCCATGTTCATGCAACTCAAAAGCTAACATATAGTAGAAAGAAACTTAGAATGATTGTCATATTAGTCTTGAGTACCGTTTGGAGACGATGATGGTTCTCAGACAGCATGGAAAGCAAGCCAACCCCCAAATAATTTTTATTTAGCCAAGTGAGGAACGACTTGTTATGCAGTTGTTTTATAGGTGTGATCATGTAGGTGCAACATGTTGACCTGAACGACCAATAAATGCCTGACTGTGCAAGAAAAAATAAGATAGGAGCGTGGTGATTCTTTTTTGGATGCAGAGGACAAATTACTTTATAATTGGCCTGATCTTAATCGCTCCAAACAAACTTGTTTATCCTGTTAGGATAAGGTGAGTTTTTGCTTTTAATACTCCATAACAGGCTCTCGTTGTTTTCTCTGTCGTTGGCATAGCTGCACTCTATTCTGTTCATTGTCGGTATTGGCTTCGCTGAAAGCTAAAAGCTTAAAGCTATGAAAGACTAAATAAATAGTAAAATTCAATTGGCCTGAGTGACTTTACTATTTATTTCGTTCTTATTAGCCTTTACGCAAAGTGTGTGTGTGTGTGTGTGTGTGTGTGTGTGTGTGTGTGTGTGCGCGCGTGTGTGTGTGTGTGTGCGCGTGTGTGTGCGTGTGTGTGTGTGTGTGTGAGACTCCTTGTGTCTGTATTTGTGTCTGTCTGTATGTGTGTCCGCTGGTGTGAGTCACTTAAGCCCTGAAGCCTGCAGGAGGCACTGTTCAGTGTCCTGATGGAGCTGTTGCAGCAGAGGCCCAGGCTGCATACCGAGGAGGTACGATTTGTAATCCAATTAACTCCCAAAAGCTGGAATTGTTTTAACATTTTTACATTTGAAAATATTTGGTAATATTACAGGAAATAAAGTCTGGTCTAAAAGCCATTTTCCATTTTCTGTGTGTGTGTGTGTGTGTGTGTGTGTGTGTGTGGGTGCGTGCGTGCGTGCGTGTGTGTGCGTGCGTGCGTGTGTGTGTGTGTCTCCCTTTCACCATACTTTATCGAATGCTTTTACTAATTGTACTGGTGTTTTTGTGGGGCGGTTATTTATGAAAAAACAACTTGCCCTCAATACTATTTCTTGCTGATCATGTGACAGCGTACAGGGGTCTGGTGGACAAAGCGTACCTGATGGCCCTGGAGAGCATTTAGGGAGGAAGATTTAGGAAGAAGGGGGAGGTCTCTACCAAAGCCTACCAGGTCCCATATAATGCCCTTATTGACCTGGTCTGTGTCCTTCATATCCTCCCACCTGCATGTTATGGCTTACGGTATTAATTTCATATTTTCACCAGTGAAATATATCAATTATTTTCTCCTGCTCCTTATCATCGTATTGAGATGGGCAAATAAAGGCTTGACGTAGCAGGCTAAATGAAAATGTTCTATGCATTAAAACAAAATAGAAAATGGCACAGATTGCATAAAATTGGGTTTAGTCAGCAGAATTTATTCTCAGAAATAATCAGGAAATCACACTTTAGTGAAACATGTGTCCTTAAAGATTGATTTTATTGTACAAACTGCTTGTCTTCTTTTTGGCAGCATACTTGTCCTGCCTTAACAAACCGGGTATAAGGGAAAGGTTTGATTGGCCGGCAAATCGTGACAAGGATTTTGAAAAGCTCCAAGGTAACAGAAGGGTTTGTCACTCAGGTTAATGTGTTTTTGGATGACAAGGGAAATCTCACTAAAGGTTTCATAGATCACTAAACGACGAGCAGGACAAAAGCATTCATCCATTCATTGCGATGAAATTGATGGCTAGACATTAACAACATTTATATTGACATGAACTGTAACTTTCCTTCTCCATAGTGTCCTCAGGCTGCAAGAAATAGGTATATGGCAGCAAATAGGAATCTTATTAACCCATCTTCATGGATGAAGAATGAAAACCAAGGAAGAATAGTTGTTGAAAAGTATACTGTGTCTGATTCCAACTGTATCTCAAGGCCACCTCAAATAGGTTACATGTCTCCCCTTTTGTAAGTCTTACATATATATTTCCAATACAATCAGGGGATAATGTTCTGTGCAATAAACAAGTCTGGAATGCAACTTCAACTTCTATTTGATAGGATCTAAGAACTAGTGTGATTTTGAAATGGCAGGTAGGCTATTAGATGATCAGAAACGCTATATATATACCACCACACACATACACACACACGCACACACACACACACACACACACACACACACACACACACACACACACACACACACATATATATTTTGTCATATGTGATTTAAATGTATATATCCTAAATGTGCAATGCATTTGACTTGTTTATTCGCCTCAAAGAATTGGGTAATCAATTTTTTTTTTTGCATATTTCATGCATATTTGCGTCGAGCATGCATTAAATGTCCGAGCGACCCACGCAGCTCGTGAGCGTTTGGTATCGCGATACGAGACCGAAATCCACCCGAACGTGAAAACACAAGCACTGTTGTGTCTGTGGAAGGCACTCTGCGTGGGGGTGAACTCTTGATGCTACTGGTGGTCTTGAGGGGGAGTCGTTCCGATCATGTCTGATTTTTAATTACCAACGGTTTGACGTACAACGGACATTGAGGGAAACACTTTGCGAACACTGTTCGCACTGCCCGTACAGCATCTGGACTGGCGGACCTTGTACTGATGCTGCCCCGGCGGAGAAGGTGGCATGAATAAGAAGGAGGGGAGGATGTGTTCTCGTTTTCCATACGGATAACGTTTGTTTTGCGGGAAAAACGTGGATATCGTGAGGCGAACCCGTTACTTTTCTTCCCCCGTTTCGCTATGGGACAGTGTGGGTATATTGCTTTGCCGAATGGATTTTTGGGCTTCAAAGTGCCTCTGGGCCGCAGTTCGGCGTACGGAGTCCGAATTCGGGGACTAGATAGCTAGCCGTGCTAGCCGCAGTTACCCGATGCTGCTGCTATCGCGCGGATCCACACGGGAACACAAGCGGCTGGAGTCTTGGGCCCTGGCGTTGCGAGAGCTATTGCTTTACCGGAGGAAGATCCCCAGAGAAATGATTTGTTATGTGATGCTTTGCATGTTGTCTTTCAGACTCTTTTAGCCAGATCAAACGTTGCTATACAGTGGGGAAATGGGTTTTGCTGCAATGTGTGGACAAAATAGTGCAAGGGAGACCACCAACAACAGCAGTCCGAAGGGGCGAGTTAAATGAGAACAATCAGCTGGTATCTAAAAGTCGCTCGTTCAACCTTTCTACGTCTATGATACACTGATCGCGCCACGCGTTTTCCCCCTCATAATATACATAACGTAGAACCAAGAATTGAAGGGGAAATATGGATAAACTGACTATAATATCAGGGTGCCTCTTTTTGGCTGCAGATATCTTTGCAATAGCCAGTATTGCAAATCCGGATTGGATCAACACTGGTGAATCGGCAGGTAACTATTCGGCTAACTGCTCTTTCGCACTTTGTATTGCATTTGTATAATGTGTAACATCAACAACTGTTTTTTCCGAAGCTTTGTGTGGGGTCATCTAATGAACAAAGCCACATCCTTAAGGTTTCGTTTGCGGCAGCATCTACTGTTTTGCCTGCATAATGATACAGTAGGACTCATGTTGTGGACCAGGAACCGTTACTCGTGATCAGTCAGAAGTTTAACATGTTTTACTGTTCTTTGAATGCACAGTCACTACTTAATTAGTTGACTTTTAAATGAGAACCAATTATGTATTGTAATCTAGGCATGACCTTGTGATTGTGTGTCAATTTAAGGGCAAAACATGAGACGGTATTCGCCAGTAGAGACTGTTGTCGTCGGTTCATGTTCCGGTTGGCACAAGCCCAACGGTAATTAGTGATCGGCTATTTTTGTGTCGATCCGCAAAACATCCAGTCTGTTTGATAGCCGTGGCTCTCTTTGGAGTCATCTGCAGAATAACACTTTTATAAGACAGGGTTCCTTTTGTAGGTTTACCCGGTCAATCGTTATATGCCATAGTCACTAGATCCAACTACAAGGACAACTACTAGTTACACAAGTGCTGGTTGTGATTAGTCCGGGCCTGCTGAATCTAAGTCATCTTTTGGTTGGCGAAAATTCTCTTCCGTATATATAGCCTACATAAATAATCGTAACATTATACATATCGCAATGACGAACCACTATACCTCTACGTTTTGTCCTATATGGCTGTTTAAATATATGGTAGCATCAATCGATTTCAACACCACATAATTGAAGGCAAGATTGGTACAGTGACTGTTAACATATGATGGCGCTTTTCCACTTCATTAAACCGCATGCTATGCAATGTGATCCCCCCCATACACTTCACAATACATTATGTACCAAACCTATTGAAAACAGTTAGGTAGGGTTACTCTGTTTTTCCCTGGGTGAAACCTAAGTTTAAATCCATAAAACTGCCTCTGTCACTGTTTTGCTCAAAATGTGACTTCAAGGAGGTGTCTGGCGAATTACCTGTGCTGCTAGTTGAACATCAGGCATAATGCCATTGCCCTTACTGATCGTGGTTTAAATTCTTCTTCACACTCCTAGTCCCATGGTCTCCCCTTGCCATTGCCAACACAGGTTAAAAAAGATGCTGTGCCTTAGTTTCCACAGTGCTATACCGTTTATGTTTAACAAGTCTTTAGTTTGTGAATTACACTAGGCCCTAGTTTGTTTTGACAGTTCTCTGTGTTGTGTTGTCTTTTTTTGCGTTTGCATTCGGAGGGGTAGAGTTTCATTATTCCCTCAATACTTTTTAACATGTCACACCGCAGCCCTGTTTTGCTTTTGTAAGCAGAAACTATTACGGTCGTTTAAAAGATTATTCATTTACGGAGCAATACAAATTTGATGTATTCCCCTGACCGAAGCCACATTATTGTTCTTTGGCTTCTAATCTCATTTTGGGACAACAGCTTTGTTGGTTCATACACATGAATAGACTTCAGGTTAAAAGATCCCCTCTCTTAACAGCTATGTGTGTTGGATATGACACTGGCAGTGTCATATTGGGGTCTTATTCTTGAGAGCTTGCCAACGGCTGCTCAATTGTTAAAAAGTTGTCTTCAGGCATCAAATAATGAATAAGTTAAAAGTGGACTGAGATCACTGTTTACACTATGGAGAACTGATTATTTTACAATATTATATATTTGTTTCTATTTAGCTATGTAGTAGGTAGTTGCCGATTATACAAAATGAAAACCATGAATGATTTATATGGGTTTCGGAAACCAGTTACAATTTTCAAAAGTCAGAGAAAGCATGGCCTTTTGTGTTAGATTAGATTGATTTTGTTGTGACTATTATCTCCTAATTTTGTAATGTTAATCAAAGAACATTTTGCATCAACCTATAAATGCAAAATAATATAATCTGACACCACTATTGCTGATTTCTTCATCTTTAAAATACAAGCTCAACCATATCACAAAACGCTTTCTGACTCAAGAAGAAAAATGTAAATGGAAATATCTGCCGTCTTTGCCAACTACTTTATACGCTTATTCTGTCATAATTGGGATTGCCTTTTAGCTTGTGATGTGATGCATTGGTAAGTAACACATGCTATAGTATAAACAATTGCCAATTGGGAGAAGTAAGAAGGAAATGACACGTTGAGTGAAGCCATCTCCACACGAACAGATGGTGTGTTATAAAAGATAGGCCGGTTAAGAAAGAAAAATGTGTCCCTACTCTGGCTGCTTGCTTTTCAGTTAAACCAACACTACATGATTTACATTGTGTACGCCAGGCCGAAAAAGTTACATTTGTAAGGTTTGTGCAAAATGTGTTTGTTAAATTTTGCTACCCAGACCATTGTAGTGCCGACATGACATTGGTGTATTAATTAAACATACCATATGGCTCTTCAATGCACTATGCAGCATAGGGGGAACGACAGTACAATTGGACCCCACTGATTCCCCTGTGCACTTCATAGCAGTGACCAGGGCACGGATGGTGGAGGCTGTCTGTGATAATGTATCTGTACCCCAGAAGAACATAGGCCTTGGACTATTACCATATTGTGTGTTGATTTGTTTGCTCTTTTGTTAAAATTATTCTTGTGGAAATAGGTGGTGAGCGATGGTCTGTGTTGGCTCAATTTCTTGGGTTTTAAAGTGGTGATTATCACAGATAGATTGGTCTAAATTCCCACGCGTATTCTTCTCGTGGTAAATGTCCTTGAAGCTTCAGGAAGTGCTCTGGTCCGTTTCAACCCTAGAGAGAATGTGTTTGCTCAAGCAGTCTGTGAGCCTAAAAGTGGACCATTCTTACTCTTCCTCCTGAAACCTTATCGGCCAATTTCCATTTAAAGAAGAATATAAGTCTTGGTGACAAAAAAACAAAGCACATTCTGTAACTGGGGTTATGTCTTCAGAGTTCAAATGTATTCTGTTGGGAGATTCCTACCACAATCTTGTGCATATTGTCATTGATGAGTTTGTTTCCAATGTACCATGTTTTGATCACAGGTACAGTTCAGTTAGAGCATATCGGCATTCTCCCCTTCTAGGCCGCTTGCAACATCTGTCAATCTATTTATTTTTGTATAATTATTAATGTTCCTAAAGTCAGATACCTTCCAAGATAGCAAAAATTGACACATTTTACAGAAATCTACTTTTATAACTACTTTATCAATGGCCATTATCTGAGTTATATAAAACTAATTGGTATTTTGATCTGATGTTGCTGTAGTTCATATCTTCACATTTGAAACCGTGTTGGTAGAGCTTGTCTTTCTGTTGAATTCTGTGTTCCATGTAGGCTATGTGAAAAATATACATTATAAAATTCAGGAGCAAGAGTGCCATTGTCTGTTTGAATATACGTGTGCCTTGCCAAGGGCTGAAGTCTGCCTTGATGGTTTATTTAATGCTTTAGACGCTGGTACATTTGGCTTTATACTTTATATCACCACTTTAGCTATCATTAAAATGGTGACCATGACTACAATTTGAAAAAAACCTTTGAAAGGGGAAGTGAGAGTTAGGCAAAATTGTAAAATATGGTATATATGGTAAATTTGCAGACATCTCTTGCTGCTTATTCCTTATTATTAGTGTTACACATGCACAGACTCAATAATGCACGTTGGGAAACACTGATCAAAGTGTGGATGATAACACTCATGGCATGGGCAAAATGTCTTAACAAAACAGCTTTTGTCATTAAGATGGGTTAAACAGAATAAAACTAAACGGTTTAGTGCTCAACATTCAACCTAAAAACCTAGAATGAGTTGCTGTTGCTAAAGCACATCTTGCATAGCACTGTTGGTGACTGCCAGACATTTTTATGAAGTTAACTTTTCTGGTCTTCATAGTACGTAAATAATTTAGCTATTAGAAACGACAATCCAATGGAAACACTTCACTTTGAAGCAGCATGCAATCTTTCTGAAATTCAGACCTCTCATGTTGCCAAGAGCTTCTTCATTGTCAACCACTTGGTTGCTATTGATCGAGGACTGCAGGGAACTGAATCATGGCTTATTGTTTTGCTTACTCTGCTAGAAATTCCTTTAGAGAAGATGCACACTAATTGACTGGCTTTCCCCATACACTGACTCCAGCATACACTTGGCTTTGCTTATCGGTAATGTAAGTAGATAATATATGTATAGGTAATGTATCTATAGATAAGGAAGTGTCTATATCCGGAGGTATATCTATACACATTGATATTGTATTTGAGAATCAACCTAATCGTGTGTGTGTGTGTGTGTGTGTGTGTGTGTGTGTGTGTGTGTGTGTGTGTGTGTGTGTGTGTGTGTGTGTGTTTGTTATTGAGAGATGGAAAAGCTGAGCATCTATCACCTCCATTGAACGGATTATGAAGCAATCTGCCGTCTGTCCGGCTTAACCTCCTTGTTCTCCTTCAGACTGGCTCCTCACTCACTCTGGTGTCGGCTGAATCTGAGGCCACCGACCCCCTAGCAATGCACATTGCTAGGGGGTTGTTTTGGACAAAAAATATAATAAATTAGTTATTGCAAAAGTAAATGGTTGACATGAGACCTCTTCAACGTTAATAGTGGTATCATTGCTTCGTAAGCGTATATGCCAGTATACATTTATTTATTCATTCAAAAGTATTTGTCCTATTTATTTAATAACACCTTATTTCTACTCTACTAATAATCTGCTACGGTAAAAATATTATTTCCTAAGGCCCTGACCTACAGTCCACCTTGTAATGGGAATGCGTCAATCTAGGCTGATTCTGGACAGCAGTGAGAACATTGCGTCCATTAGAGAAAACATGCTGTATATATTAACAAAAATGTGAAAACGCTCACACCCACTATTGCTTTTTGTACATTTCAACCCATCAAGGGTCACAAACATTTGAAAACCCAGCTGACAATTCATTAAGTTTAGATTTTATTCAGTTATATATCTGAAATATGCACACATTTCTCTTTGGTTAATTCACAGAAATCCCATCCTTTATTCAAATCCATAATATTACTCCAACTAACAAGAGTTCTGGTGTTGTAAAGGGGGCACTTAGCAGCTGTGCTTGTGTTGACATGAAATACATTTTGTACGGTCTCTGACCACCCCGGGTGCTATTTGTGGGTTTTCTGTCTATTTAAAAAAACAGGACAGTCATTGTTTTCACAAACTGTGAGGGAATGTTGTCCTACCACCTCTGTCCTAACTACGCTGTTGGGTTGTCATAGACGCCATGTGCAGTCATTAGTCTAAATCCATTAATACACCAAGTATGTATGGGATGAGTATCCTATTATGATATTAGAAACCATAAAGTGTACGGGCCATCCCATTTACATTAATCCCTATTATAACCTGTGCCTTGTTGTAAAGATCACACCATCAACATGTAATGCACTCGCAAATACACTTTCCGCTCCTCGTCATCCGTGTTTGTTCTGGGGATTTTAAGGAGTAATTTAGAAGATACCTGGAGCCAAAGAAACTTGGAGCAATATTCTTTTAGATCCAATTTTTAATCAGCAGGTTTTGGGGTTGGGGTTATCCCAGAACTTTCCAGCCGGTACTCCAAACACTCGAAACAGCTGTTCCATCTCACGGGCTGCTTGTTATGTCCGCAGGTGCGCTGACGGTGGGTCTGGTGCGGCAGTGCCAGACCATCCACGGGCGAGACCGGACCTGCATCCCGCCGCGGCTCCCGCCGGAATGGGTCACCACACTGTTCTTCATCATCATGGGCATCATCTCGCTCACCGTCACCTGTGGCCTCCTGGTGGCGTCACACTGGCGCCGAGAAGCCACCAAGTATGCCCGCTGGATCGCCTTCACCGGCAGTAAGTGGCACGTGACGGCCCTTGGTGGCGTGATATCAGGGCTGGGTATGACTATGAAGAGCGGTAATGGTTCCACATGTGGTTTGCTCAGCGATACGAGGGGAACGGACACACACTCTGGAGGTGGTTCATTAAGGCTCTGTGGGACAAAGGAAATTCTAGTGTAAATATTGGCAGGGATGGCATGTGAAGAAGTCCCACCTAGAGGGTCTGTTTTATCTCACACAGTTGAATGGTCCTAATATTGTTTTGACCAATCTCTGTGTGAGCAGGAAGGAGCTAGTCAGGACAGGTGTTTCCTATTCTGTGTCGGGTCCAATGAAGTCTTAACGTTAGCTTTGTGTTCTAATGAGGTAATGGATTAAATTAATTGACATCACTCCTTAACTTACACTCTTTCTTACCCCCTGGACTCCACTAGACAGGCTGCTACATATGTGCTCCACAGGGATTGGAAGCAGCCATTTCTTTGTACTTTGATGCTTTTCAGTGTTATGAAGTCATCATTTATGAGTGAAGGCGGTGAGTGGCCACTAGCATTCGCCGTGAGAATCGAAGCCGGGGCGACCTTTTGTTTGGACTGAGCCATCCAATGGGAGCACCTTCCATTAACTATCACGGCAGTGTTTCCCAGGCTGAAAGTAAAAGTTGACGGAGCCCTCACACGATGCTGACGGCTGTGGTGGAGCTCAGGAATTACTCAGTTGAATGATGATACCCCCTTGTACACAGGCTTGGTTTGGGACCAAAACTAACAATTACACAATGGCAGTTCTTTTGAAGTGGCTTCCATCTTGGCTTTTTTGATACAATCGGCTAGCTGATGGATTTGGAGAATTTTCCAATAAACACCTTTGATGTTGTTTCCTGCAGTCTCGAGACTTCAGTTGCATGGAATTGACTGTGTGTATTATTCTCTATTTCTGGAGAGTTTTTTATTCAATCTCAGGGCACATAATTCCTAAGGATGAGCCGATTAGGTTTTCTTAATGTTATTATTTATTAATGCATTCCAGTTTTAACATGAAGACATGGTTTGCGAGATTCAGGATATATAGATTTTTCTTTTTTTGATGGTGGTTGTAATGGTGGTTTGTCTTGATGGAACAGCCTCACTAAACCATTGTTTAGGGAGCGGGCAATGTGCTTGTGTGAAAATCAGTTGCAATAAATCCTGATTCTTGTGAGATCTAGAGGGTTATGAACGATGTGGGGATTTAGCTGGGCTAGGTTAATCGATGAACCGGTGTGGGTCTGTAGGGGAGGTCCGCGTAGGGGCTAAGGGTATTGACACCGAGCCGGAAGGCACCTGGTCCAACCCCCAATGTCTGCAACCTATCTGTAGTCTGAAATCACTATTATGTCGCTTTGGATAAAGGTGTCTACTAAATGATGTCCCATTCGAGATCCTGCACCCTGTCGTGTCTTCCTCTTTTGATAGCCATGTTGCGAACTTCTGGTGGTAAACATATGCTGTCTTAATACATGTGGTGGGAGTTTGTGGTTAGGTTAGGTATGCTATGTTAACTTGGTTGGCTTGTCAAGATACATTATGCTTGAGGTCTTTAGCACCAAGCAATTGAACCAGCTAAATACTAGAGAAGGCAATTCTTTTCCAAAGCCTGTGTAGTCCCCACATGTAAATGCCTAGTGGAATAGCTTCTAGTTTATTTTCTCAAGGGGTCTATTTTGTTGGTGGAGCTTCAAATCTGGGGTTGTGAATGCAAGACCCTAAACGTCGCTTGAAACTCTAGAGCAACCATTGAATACACTGTGACGAAAATATGTGTACAAATTGGTATCACAAGCGATGCCAGAGGCTGAAGTACAACGGAAAGAATGGTTGCCGTAGCTACTGGGTTGTTTTTCATCCCCATTGTCTGCGGAGTCCGTTTCATTCCGACGGCAGCCGACAGCATGATGGAGGTTTTCCAGGCACATGGCGACATGTAAAGGTTAGCTTTTGATACGAGAGCAGTGGAAGAAAATAGTTACTTGTGTCCAATATGTGTTTCGGTATTCGATTGATTACAATGGGACAATGCCACCAAGGGTCAGACTGTGTGAGTATGTGTATTTTACATAAGTAGCACTCCAAGCCCAGCTTACAGACGAATACCACAACAGTGAATAGATGTTTCAGTGGAAAAATGATCAAAAGAATGAAGTGAGGAGAAAACGGGACGGCCAAAACAATGGACTGAGAGAGGAAACGGCTGAGGTGAAACCGACCAGTCGTTCTTACCTGCTGCACACACTCTCTCTCTGAATGCATATGATTAATGAACGCTGTCAGCTCGCTGACAGCGTTCACATTGGTGCCAGGATGGATTTGGTAGGGATTCAGCATACCTGGGCCAGTCAGGAAGGGATAGTTCATTTAGGGCCGTCCACGGGACCAGGGAGTAGATTGTTGGATGACCAGGTGATCTGGTGGTTAGCAGAAACAAGGTTACCTCTGTTCTCTACCAGTACCTCCAGTGTCCTGTACCACTCCTCCTCCAACCGTCCTGCACCGTGAAGAGGAATGACAGCCGCAGCCTCGCCTCGCTCTCTGCTCTCTCTGCTCACGACGAGACGTTCTTGCTAAAGGGAATGTTAGAGGTCGGGGGGGCTCAGTGTTTAGAGAGTCGTGCTTCTAAAAACAACTGTAAATGACATGACCAGCATGGGCTTGTTAGGTTATGGGTTTACCAGTACGTGACACACACCGCAATCGGACAATAACCAAACTGTTTTGTTTTCATCGCTGTTCCCCCCCCCCCCCCAAACAGTGATCCTGTTCTGCATGGCGGCGCTCATCTTCCCCATAGGCTTCTACATCAACGAGGTGGGGGGCCAGCCGTACAAGCTGCCCAACAACACGGTGGTGGGCTCCTCCTATGTGCTGTTTGTGCTCTCCATCTTCTTCACCATCGTGGGACTACTGTTTGCTGGGAAGGTCTGCCTCCCGGGCTGACGGCCGTGCCCAACGCCCGCCGTCCTGGAGCTACCAAAGGGGCGGGGGCGTTTGGGGGAGCGTTTGTTTTTTTTTGTCCGTTGTTTTTACAGAACAGACGAAAAAGAAGAATATCAACAAACAAACGAGGGGAACAAACGAGTCGAGCCTGTCCCCGTTTTGGGTGGGGGGCGGGGGGAACGTCTTAAGCGCAGAGGGACGTCGGCCACGTCTCCCGAAGGCTGGCTCGCCGTCATCGGACGTGAGAAAGGAATAAACGAACCGAGGTAGCGGAGAGGGAGAGAAGGGGATCTCCGGACTCAGACCGCCGGAGGGCTGCGGGGGCAGCCTAGGCCTTCCCTGCCCAGGTTTATTTAAAACATACTTTGGTCCTCTCCTTATCTCGGTATATGTTTGTATTTTTTGGGTTGTTTTCTTTCGGTGCACTTTTTTTTGGAGCGCGATCTCGGAGACAGCTGGCATTCCTGGGAGACCGGGGTGGAGGCGGTGCCGGAAAACAGTTGGAGCAAGGACAAGAGGCGGCGGCGGTGGTGGTGGTGGTGGGGGTGAAGGGGAGGGAGGGTCGTGGGATCTGGCGGCCGCTATGCGCATTAATGCTGCTGTCATGGTTGTCATGTCATTGCCCATTTTATGAGCTCCGCCACTCCACGACTCAACTTCCTGTGTGCTTACTCAGCCTGGAACACACAACACCCCCCCGCCCCACCCACCCCCCCCCCCCCCCCCCACCCCCCCCCCCCATAGATGCTACCAACCGTTGCTATTTCTGGTTCCTCAAAGCATTTTTTCAGTTGTATGTGCATGTTCTTGTTAGACTGTAAGTTTGTTTTTGGTACTTCCTACCAAAAACCCCCTACTTCCCCTGCATTTTCACTGAAGCAGTTTTACTGTAGATGGTATTTTTTCATGGTATGTTCTATCCCAAACAAGACAGGAAGGAAAGCGCTGGATGTGGGGGGGGGTCAGGGGCGGGTGAGACAGGGCCTCTGACAAAACAAAAAGCAAGGCATTAACACAGGGTGTACCCCCGCCCTCGCCCCTCTTGTGTCTTGGCTGGGGCCCTGCCAAAAGCGTGACCTTTTTGTCAACGCATGCAACGCCCCGCGATCTCTCTAGTGGCTAGTAACTACTTTCGAGGAGGGAAAATGCTTTAAACCAGGAAATGAAATTCCCCACGAGTCCGTATGGTCAGTCGGTACTCACTGAATGTCGATTGTCCAATCGCATGGCCAAACGCTGCAAGACGCACTCATTTGCATAACGTTAACTGAAGTTCAAATCTTGTCCCGCCCCTTCAACACGCCACAATCCATCGCCCGCAATCTAGACTTCCCATAATCCCTTGTGAATCCCACCAGAGCACGCATCCAGAACGTGAATTTGAGGTGAGAGCCAATGAATGGGAGGTGGGAGCCGCACTCGAGGCCAGGTGGGGCAGTGCCGTCAGGTAGACCCTGGGGGGCTCATACACCCTCTGGTGGAGAGTTGCCTCTTTACCCACTACCCACAGGATGGTTGGCCAGGGAGAGGAGTCCATCCGTGGGATACAAAGACAAGGGGGGGGGGGGGGGGGGGGGGGAGGGGTTGAGGAGAAAGGGCTTGAGCACATCTTCCCTAAGAGCCGGATCCATAAAGTTGAATCCCACTCAATTTAAGAATCCACATGTTATTTTAAGTATCAAAATGGGGCAGCAACCAATATTGATGTGTTAGTGACCATAAACTACAACAATAAATGCAGATGAACAATGCATAGATGACTGTGAACTAAACTCATGTTACTCCAATTAGTTGTAGAGCAGTAGCATTAGTTAACAAGGTCCAAACATGGGGACCTTTGACATGTTTTTTCTCTCTCTGCAGCTGTATATAAGTCTGTTACGGTGGTAAAAAGTGACACAGCAAACTCTTAGGATCCTAGGTAGTGTGTAGAGTTGTGAAACAAGCGGGAGAGATGGGGTATGAGAATAACATAGGTACTCTCAAATTAAGTGGTGTTCTCCTGAGAAGTCTGTACACGCAGGGCGGGAAATATGGGAACCAAGAGCATTTTGGTTTGCGTTTCTTTTCTTTTGTTTGTATTTTGTTTTTTAAGAATAATAGAGCCGGGACTGCTGCGCAGTTCCATGCAAAGGGCTGGACCTTGAAATGCTGTTCCTGATGCCTGTGCACAAACACAAACACACACACACACACACACACACACACACACACACACACACACATACACACACACTAGCTTCAATTTCTTGTATTTCTTGCACACATGCATGGACACGCATTATATCCGTCTATACTTATTGAGCCACAAGATTTTTCTTGTGCACTAACACACTAATGCATGTACACGTTGTATTAGCCTAAACTCTTCAATCCACAAAGTGTTGTTCACAAATGCATGCATGCACACCCATCTATCTGGCTATTCTTTTAGATTCACTCTCCTACACATGAGCGCATAAACGCACACACGTTCCTTAACTGACTACTCTTTGGTCCAAAAAATCTTTATTACACACAACACAAACACACACACACACAAAGCCCATGCAAACATATCAGTCCTAACTTTAGATCCTGCACACAGCGTGATCTTCCTGTAAGTGTGTGGAGGCGGTCACAGGCTCTGGCGTCTAGTCTTTACAGAGGCTCTAGTCACTAACAGATTTTTGTTTTGTTTCACCTTTCTCCCTTTTGGCGTGTGGACGTTTACTGCTAACTGCAGCTCACAGTTCCCTTTCTTGGGTTGAGTCAGTATTATGCCATGACCTTATGATGTTCTAGTTTTTTTTCTTTTGTAATGATGTATAGAAACATAAGACAGGATTTCTGTATTTGGAAGCACTGTGCATTCATGATAGACCATGGCAAAAAGAAGCACCACAATTGTATAAAAGCAAAATAACTTCTTACCTCATTGTTTTTTTGTTTTTTATTTGTAATTTGTTTCTCATATACTTTTGAGATGGCGGTGGATGAGTGCCCCCTAATTTGTCTTTTGCCTTTATCGGATGTCTACACATAAAGCCTATGATCGTAGGGGATTATTTATCACTGAATAAAAGAGAAAAAACAACATCCGTGTCTGTGTGTGACTCTGACCCAACCCATCTATAGATTAAAAAACTAAAACTAAAGCTACAGAGCCATTTCCCTCTTCCAGTTACCTTCATATTCAATCAGAGGCAAGAAATATTGACTTGGTGATTTGAGCGTTATGATTATTAAAGGGAGCCTATTTAACCATCAGGTGTGTGATGTGGATTAGCTAAAACACTCCCAGGTGTGATTTCATGACAGGGTAGATTTGGAATTTGCTTCTAATGGCTAATCAGAATCACACTTGGTGGGAGAAAAAGAGACCCTTTAAGGTGAAACTGACCCACCCCCCCAACACAGTAGCCATCTTGGCAAATGCATTGTTTAAGAACGTCCCTCGATAATATCTGTTATGTCAAACGTCATACATTGTAAGCATTTTATAGTCTGGCTATAAGGTATTTCAAAGCAGGCCTCAATGCAATGCATAATGCAAAGGGTAGTTGTGTTATACTTATAAATACATACATTGAGCAAATGGTCAGTTAAAAACCAAACAATAAATATGGTTATGTTGTTATGGCATATCAAAATATGGTATATATCCTCCCCATTTATGAATTCAACCATTTGAAATAATATAAATCATTTCACATTACATTATCTTATGAAGAGCATGTAATGTCATGTAACTTCAATGATAATACTACAATACCTTGAAATATACTTTGAGGAGCTGGAATACTTGTACTTGGTATTCTGTCATTTGTTTCCCATTTTCAATGTTAAAGTATCACCAATGCTGAAAAACATACACACACACACACATTGACAAACCCACACCGGCACACAGACACACACACACACACACACACACACACACACACAATAATGTATCATTGATTTAATGGTAAACTTGAATAGGAAGCATATAAGTAAATCAAGATAATTAACAAATTAATGTTGACCTGACACGTGAAGACTATGAAGGTGAGACTTGGATCTATGTAGACCAAACTATGGAGCATGAGATAATCCGGCTTCTTCTGGCACCTAGAATGTTACAAATCGCATGAGATGTGTGGGTGCTTAACGGCAGGAGAACATTTCCCCCTACACTACCGCTCTCTATAGACCTCCACTGAGCGTGGGTACATTCTGCCGATCCTAAACACAGTATTGATGACAGTGTGGTGTAGCCCTGCTGCTGCTCATACAATTTCCACCAATCAATCGATCGGCCGGTCAAATGGTTAGTCAGTCAGCCAGTCATTCAGTCTGCTTTCCTTCCTTCATAATTCAATTGAATCCCCAACATACACACACACACACTTACCGGGGTAAGTGTGTGTTTCGCCGAATGTCCTTTAACTGATCCTGTTAACTTTGTTAACAGGATTGGTAATAGTTGTTTATGGTCTTCATCAATTGTTTATGCAGCACATTAGCATAAACTCACCTATGCCACAGAGATTTGAGAATACCCAAGATATCAAACCCAACACATCTATTCCTGTGTGACTGTGTGTGTGTGTGTGTGTGTGTGTGTGTGTGTGTGTGTGTGAGAGAGAGATGACACGGTACCCTACAGTGGTTTTGTTAAGAGGTTCTTGTGGGGAGGGGGATGAGACGGTGGGGGCTGCAAACACAGCACTCTCTGCCAACCGCAGACCAGGAAGCACAGGCCTGGGCTCCGTGCTTCTGGCCCCCTGCATGTACTGTTGTCTTTGTGGTATTCATGTCTGTTTTGATATCCCAATTGTGTTGATGTAAGATAAGACATTGGGGGTCTGTGCTCTCTGAGAAGGATTGTCTGCCCATGTAAAAACACACACAAACTTGTTTTGTTGTAATACTAGTCTGGTACTTATTTAGTATGCGTTTTATGTAGTTTCTGTCTGCATCTTCATATGTCGGGACCCCTATGAGCCATCAGGGGTGCTTCATTAATCTTTGATGGGAAATTAGGGTGTCCTAACACCAGAAAGTACAGGTATTGCAATTTGAAATCAGGTATTCTTGAATGGGGTAAACAATTTCCCACTCTTAAAAGACATGCAAGGGAGTTACAAACTACCGTGACCAAGACTCATAGCCAGAATCTTTGCTCGAGACAAAACTGGAAATGAGCTTGCAAGATTTAGGCTGGCTTCACAAGGCTTACCGAGCCCACCATCATCATGAGAGTCGGCCCCTTGGTGCTATGCACAGGCATATTGCCAGCATAATTCTTCCATGGATCATTACCCATTGTCCGCAAGGGACCAAGAATAACTAGTCTTCTTCAGACTTGATCAACCTGGTTGTAGTTGGTAGTTAATAGAAGACCTTCTGCTGCCCCTAGCTGAAAAGTGTACAATGATTGACCCAACCAGTGATGCTAAACGGGTTTCGGTATGGGGTTGTGACCCAAATATAATCAGAACGATAAAGTGTACTTCTTATAGAAGTACCCTTAAAACTAGTCTATTGTTTTACAGACCCTGCGGATTGAATTCATGCATGACCTTCAAGCGCATTTATAAGTATGATGACCAACATGCATTTCTACCAGCCCCATACTGAACAGGGTAGAAAAGATTTACTGTCTGTACTGCGGCAGGCCTATCCAATGCAAACAGGACCATTTCCTTCCCTGCTTTAACATAACATGTTTAATTAAAAAACATTAACAACTGTTTAATGCATTAAACATCTTTATTAAAATTACATCAATCCCAATACATTAAAAAACATGACGTGTAACATTCCGAACATATAAATGTTTTCCTTTTTTCAGTCATGCAAACTTCAAAAATATGAAACTCACATTTCGCTAATTTGGCCCATAGAGCAACTTCTGCTATAGCAAAAACTTCAAACTTGGCTAAATAACCCAAAAATAAACATTTAGATCTTCAAGTTGGATACAAATATACACTGTGTTGGCTGAAAGTCAGATCTAAGGTGCATGAACATGCGTAATACGATATTCAGACCTCGTTCACTTTGCACAGACAATAGCTGATCACCCACACTCGCTTTGGCGTGTCCTTTCACAACGGTAACCATGGTTTCATGTGGCGAGAGTGCTGTCTGTTGTCAAACGGGAGTCCAAGTTCTTCTTTTGCTACTGAAAGAGCAAAACTGGAAATTATAAACAAAAAAAAAATCTATAACAAAAATAAAGGAAAATACCTAGACACACGCAGCACGGTGGCCCACCAACTCCTGTAAGCTTATCTTCAGGGTCCCACAGTTAGGTTTCTGGCAGCACTGCATGCCTACGTCACACGTCCAACAGACGCATGAAGCACAGCCCTCATCCCTAAAATGGCAGCTTTGAAGTGCACCTCCTCTTCCTCAGCTTAGAGCCGTTATGTGTCGGTCAGCTCCATGGTGTCTTCGCTCTGCAGGTCCCTCCGTAGGGGCAGGGTGACGCAGCTGAGCCAGCTGCGGCTAGAGGGCATCTCGCCCACTATCTCCCACGTGTCCGTCTCGGAGCAATACCGCTCTATGGTGTCGTGGTACCTGAGGGAGGGGGGGGGGGGGGGGGGGGGGGGGGCACATGTTTCTTATGATGCTTGTTGAGGAAAAAAAGTGGAAGAAAAACACATTGCGTCTCTCGTTTTAGCATGGAGTTTGTAAAAAAAAAGAAACAGGCATGTAAATGCTTGGTATTCGATCAAGAAATGAAGCCCATTCTTGCCACCCAAGGCGATCATTTGGATAATACATTAAAAAATATTTAAGTATTACAATGTACAAATTTGTAAATAAACAGTTCACATTTATGTGGGGATCAGTGCTCTTGCGACCCACCCAAGACTGCTTTTGGTGTGAATTATGGGATGGAATTTACACAAAAAAAAAGGGAGGGCCCTCAAGTTAAGCCCCGCCCCCCGGCAGCGCCTCACCTGTCCCAGCCCTCCTCTCCCCCCAACACGTAGATGTGGGCCTCCACCACGGCGACGCCGGGCCGGTATCGGCGCTCCTTCATGGGGGCGCACTTGGTCCACTTGTTGGTCTCGGGGTTGTAGCACTCCACCTTGTCCGTATTTTCTGTGGAGGCGTGCCAGCCGCCTGCCACACACAAACGATGGAGACGGCCAAAGAAGAATCGACATTAAGAGGCTTTGAGCTGTCAAGTTCAGTCCCTGTCATCCCATCACATCAATTAATAAAAAAATGACGGTATTGGAGTGAAACAAGTTTGTGTAAGAAATGTCCCGATGTTAAACATGGAACACTTATTTTTGTAGATTATTTAACCTCCCATCGGGCTCCTACCTATGACGTAGATCTTGCCGTTCAGAGTACATGCAGCCGAACCGGAGCGGGCGATCTGCATGGGCGCCACCTCCGTCCACACAGCCGTTTTGGGGTTGTACACCTGGGTCAGGTCTGTTCCGTCGCCATCTTCCAGAACAGCGCCACCTGGGGCACAGGAGGATAAACCAGCAGTGCAAATTATAGATCTCCAGACGTCCCTTGCCTAGGTGTGGCAGATATGGATCACCCATAAAAGCAAGAAAGCGGTCCATTTAAATGTTTAACCATACATTTTTAAATAAAAATAAATAAAGGATCACATTTCATACAAAAGTAAAAAAGTGAGACATCGTTGAAGTGTGATTTTCCAAGGGTGCTTTAAGCTTTGGATAATAGGGTCTGCTAAATAACAAATTGCGCTACTCTAGGTTAATTTTGCAATCCAAATTCAACTAATCCCTTACTGGGTTTGGAACCAGCATGCTGGTATTATGAGACATCAACTACAGTACATGAGCCAGAACATGAGCCAGTCCATTGCATACTGACCAGGTCATGTTCACCGTAAATGGCTACACTTGTGTGTACTAGCCCTGTCCTACCAGTGACATAAAGAAAGCCATCCAGAGCAGCCACGGCAGGGCTTGTGACTGCCAACTTCACAGACTCCATGAACTGCCAGGTGTTGTTGTGGGGGTTGTAACACTCCATCGAGTCCAGACGCGAACGCCCCTCCCAGCCGCCCATCGCAAACAAGAAGCCGTCCAGCATCACCAGGCCTGGAGGCAAGGGAAGGGAAAGCCGTCAGACTATTCTAAAACGCTGTCGTTACACGTTCCCAACGGCAGGTGTCGCCATTTAACTTTCAACCACACCCCTTCCTCAGTTTCAATTGTTATTTTTATGTTAGGTGGTGGTGGTGGTATGGGAGGAAATGCCAGTAGGTGACAGTTGAATGGACTGCAATTGTCATGGCCATTGGATTTGAAGAGAGAAGTGAGTAGTGAGTCTCTGTTTGGATTTCAGCCGATTTCCCAGTAGCATTAGGACTTCTTAGGATCAAATACGTCTGCGTCATTCTGCCCTTTGGAAGGTTAAATACCCTCCACAGCAAGATGTCCTTGTATGAGATGATGCCGTCTTGCATCTGGGTGGCGGCAGTGGCCTCACCTAGTTCAGAGCGAGCTACATTCATGTGCGCCATCTCCAGCCACGAGTCGAAGCAAGAGTCGTAGCGCCACATCTCCCGGCTGGCTGAGCCATCAGGGAATTCGCCGCCTGCGAGGTACATCGTGGAGCCTGCACCGCCGCACAGAGATATGGGGTAAGGAGCACAGACGGGGAGGGAAACACTTGGCAACAAAATGAACACCTGCCACCAATGGTGGAGAGATATGATCATTTGGCATTTGTGAAACAATTCTGGGTTAACCCAACTGCATGGCCGGTAGATTAGTCCGCTCTGGCAGGTAAAACATTTAAAGTTAATTTGGGAGCATCATGGTTTTATTTTTGGTTGTTTTTAAGGAGGCGATCATGTCAGTTTGCCTATGCTAAATATAAACATTTATGTCTGGAGAAAATAAAAAATGATGATCTTAATTTGATTGTGGATGATGTCCCTCTAACCGTATGTAAAAGAAAATACATTTTCTTTGTTCATTTAATTGAGGAGAAGGTCACCTAGAAACAAACAACATAGAAACACACCCACCTCTTCTGTTATCCTCGTTTTAAAGACTACCGGATGAATAGTGCGCACGCCCTCACCCGACACGACGAGGCCGTGCTTGCTGATGGCGAACGGCAGGAGGGCCAGGTTCTTCCACTGGTTCAAGATGGGATCGTAGGTCTCCACGCTGCGCAGCACCACCTTGTCGTCCTCCCCACCCACCGTCACGATCACCTCCACCATCCCTGTTGCCATGGGGACAGCGCAGCGGCGTGAGGCGTAGGCGAGAAGTGTGCCACTTGCGGGCTTGGTTCATCATGCAGTGGATTTTGCATTTTGCTCTTTTTTTTTATGTATAAAAGGATGGGCTAGTAGCATTCCTTTTATTTGTATTTTTAGATGGTTAAATGATAAAGTACAATTTCATGGGATTTTCTTAAAAGATGGTGAGTGAGGTGTATACTTTAATTGTTTACATTCTAAAAGCATAAAACACGACACAAAAAAATACACACTTTAAAATCTTGATCAGTACATGATTTTCCCAGAGGCGTCTTTTGTATACAACACTCATAATGGGTCTGCTACCGTTATGAACCAGGGCAGACTTATCTTCGCCGGTCAGCTACCTGTGCCCTAAGTAGCAGGCCCATGGTTAAGAGCGACACCAGTGTTTGTCCTACATAGGCGCCTCTGTGGCTCATCCTAGAGGTCTCTTTGTAGAGCATAACCACCCATCTACCCACCCACCCACCCACCCACCCACCCACCCACCCACCCACGGCATACCTGTGGAGCTGCGGGGCCGGGTCCGCGGGCACTGCAGCTCCCCGCGGCGGTCCTGCAGCAGCAGGTAGTCCTTGGCCTCAGAGATGAGCCTCTGGCAGCCCTGGTCCTCCCTCACCACATCCAGGGACTCGATGACGTCGTGCAGGTAGTAGGGGCTGATGAGGGGGAGGCGGATGTGCTCCAGCACCTTCACCGCCAAGACAGAGGGAGGGATGTGTTAGGTCCCACATACAGTACTAGTAGGCCTCTTACCAATTCCTCCCCCTATCAGTAAGGGGGGGGAGGGGGACATCACTCGTTGGACTTTGCATAACTCGCCCCACCGTATCCTATATGCAATAGTTCCATTTTCAATGTGGAATATCGCGACCTCTTCAATATTTGCACACAGAACCACTTTATGGGCATGCATGCCTTTTGTGTATACATTTATTGGTTTGGGTACTTCTCTGTATAGGGGTATTTTCTCCTACATTTGTATGTTAGAAGTCTTTTGTGTTTCATATTTTACTTACCACCATACTACAGGTAAGAGTTAAAGGGTGTGAGAAATGGAATAATCAACGAGTGAGCCAGGATGGATCATGGGCTTGCAGACTTTACGATTACACACCAAGGCCATTGTCAAAGGTTTATGGCGCTGCTAAAGACTGACTGCTGCTGAAGGCCCATGACACATGGCCCAGATTATGCCACGCTCAAACCGATGAGGCAAAGACGGTAATCATTTGTGAGCAAAGATAACAATATTGACCTGGAAAGAGTTTCCATCTCAAGAGTAGACTTGGCAGCCATTTAGCCCTTGTTTCAGGGAACAAATAAACACCATTTCAAATACTGACCTTTTCAAAGCTCTGTTTACGACTGCTACATTTGTTGAGCCACAACATGGCCGCCTCAAACACCATCTCCTCTTGAGGAACGTTGAGCTGATCGCTGGCTATGATCTGCGTCAGTTTGTCCAGACATAGAGACAGGAACTCTTCCTGTGTTAGGGCAGAAACACATCAAGGACCGCAACTCAATGTTACTTCAACAGTCCCAGGGTGATGTTCTGCTCAGAGAGGACAAGCTGTGACAAATAAAGTTGGAATCGTTTTTTGTTTTTTCCACTTTGTCCAAAGGACTGTGATACATTGAAGAAGAATTTGGCAGGAGGGGAGAGGGCAGGCCCTTTGCTCAAGGATGAGGAAATTAGGAATAAAAAACACTCAACAACCTCTAGAAGATTCAACAGTCTCTGCGTTACATCACAGCTGGCACACCCCCACATGACAGCACACACATATCCGGTACAACTGTACCTGCTGGTAGACAGCTTTGAAGTTTGCCAAGATGTATTCCATGCTGCGTTTCTCCAGCGTTTTACAGGAGTGGGCCTCAGCAAAACAGTGGATGCCAACACAGTTGGTCTCATCCATCTGGCGCTCCATGAAACGACAGCACGCCTCCCGGACAGGCATGATGTCGAGCAAGTTGGCGGCTGCTAGCAGTGCCTATAGCATATGATTTGTTTGATATGACATGCTTTCTTTTTTATTAGGATCAAAGCTATTTCAGAGACAGAGACAATGAAAAAAGAGACAATGTTTACATACAACTCGGGTGAAGGTAATTGTTGAAATTGTTTGTTGTGTAACCATTGAAGTTTGATTACTGGATTTGATATGATTTAAACCATAACAACTCATCAATCTATGCACTTTTGTCATCAGAACAAAATATTGACATGTGTTGTGACTTATTTTGCTGTTAATCAAAAATATGCACGTTCTTTTGGGATTGTGGGTTTTAGACACGCTCGCTCCTTTGATTCAAAATAAAAAAAGGTAGGGATCGTGTCTAAAACCCACAATCCCGAAAGAACGTGCATATTTTTGATTAACAGTAAAAATAAGTCACGACATTTAGTTAAAAAAACTGTACCGCTTCCCGTCTATCTATTCACCTGTGGCTCCTCTCCTAAATACATACAGGTGCGCTTGATTAACCCAAATACAGCATCCCCAACATGTCAAATGCAAAATATGTTTTTACTAAATGAAAACGGATTAAAAAAACAATTAACTCAAATAACCAAGCCAAAACCATCTTGTATATTAATAAATAAATCAAACATTACATCAAACCGAAACTGGCTCCAACCACATGACTTTGTGGCCATGTAAGCATGGTATGCAAACATACGAATACCTAACGTCTGTTCATGATTATTCAGCCTTAAACAAACCAAAGTGTGCATGTAAACAAACTGAGCGAGACACCGTCCCCCGAAGTTTACACTACCTGAACATTTGCTTTGGAGATGAAGACCTTTGATGTGTAGGCGTAGCTCACCAACATGCCAATCATCTGTGGCTCCAACCCATTGAGGGCCACCCTTTCCTGTCGGGACTCTATCAAATCCACAGAGAACATTGCCTAAAGACAAAAAGGTGAAACTTATTTTGTTGTTTTAAAATAAATTGTGACCATAGCAATGGGTTGTCCAGACTAGTAGAAAAGGGTTGTCTCACTCTTGGCAAAGCTGTCAAAAAACACACAAACTCACTTTAATTATAGGCCAGTTTGAGTATGGGTGGAGAGACATTTTGACGACATTTGCTGCATGTCGTTTTTTGGACGCCTTGCCCATGGAAGATGACAACTGTGGGAGAGACCTACTATAGTTTGGGAGTTGCGTTTACCTGAAAGTAGGTGCTTATTGCCGCCAATACAATGCGATGGCATGGGAACTCCTGTCCACCACAACACAGCGTGACATCACAGAAGGCGTTATTAAGACGGATGCTGTTTAGGCCCTGCAGGACTTTGTCGGGATGAGTCGCTTCCACAAACATAAAGTCTTCACACTCCGCATTGGCTTGCTGAATGTCGTTTTCCTCTTCAAATGTTACGTCTGCAACCGTTGACGACGCAGCGTTGGCATTTAATGGAACAATTGCTGCCATGTCTACTTTCTAGACGAACCTGTAATGCAGAGTAAGGAAGGTATATTAATGATCGTAATTCGTGTCCATGAAATTACAATAAGCAATCATTTGTTGCATTCATGCAATTGTGAAACATTAAACCTAAAGAGATAAGTCTACCAGCCACCAGCATCTCATTTAGCTAACAAGAGAAAATAATGCAGAAACAAAAAGACGAGGTTACACGTAGCCTGCATATAAACTACCAACTGTGGATTTGAAAAGAGATATAACGTTAGCCATGCAAAGCATCGTTATTCCTTAACGACATATCTTGGCTGTTAGTCGATCGCAACACGTAATCCTTACAAATCTGTCTCACTAATACCGCGTTATGGGATTGCAGGGAATAATGCTAGTGAGAATTTGAATAGCATTCAATACAACCTACCTGTAACGCATAACCGTGTTCACACCTCTGTCAAAATCAAAACACTCTATAAAGTCGCACAGCAGACACGTAAATGCGAGGGCACGTTAAATACACGTCTTTCAATTCTAACTCCGCCCACCTTTACCCATTCGTACTTGGATAAACGTTTACGCAAACTTTTAAATTACTTTTGAACGCTTGTTTAATTTGCTATGACATAGATAACCTGAAATGACCACCATTTAAAAAAGCATGTAAAAAAAAATCAATTGTTTTTCTTTTAATTTAGATCTAGGTTTCAAACAGATCTATCTTAACATTATGGCTCGTTCATATCGCTGGGAATTATGAGGAAAACATGTTTGCGATGTCGGAAAGTAGTCGTGAACAAAATTAGGTCTTGTGTTCCTTATATTTACATTCAATTTATGCCCTATCCTCCAACAAGATTTTTTGGAAGCACTTTTTAGTAAATGAATGAGTACAATTTTTCCACAATATGTGGTTAAATGAGCTGATCGCTGGCTATGAGCATAGCAGACAGGGTTAGGGTTAGGGGCTAACCCTAGCTCAATTCCGACAAGATGTTGTGGCTCAAGTGAGGCAGGATCCAAATGTGCCAGTTAAATGTGGGAACATAAGGCCTAATTTTGAAAAGTATCTCAGAAATGTGAGAACATAATGCTGTGGGAACATAAGCACACCCCCCAATCAAACCACCAACCTCCGCCTCCCAGTGACTTGGATTAGAGGCACGCTTCACCGTGCCCGTCAGAGTTCTTTTGGAAAGACTTGAGTGACATCACCGACACAGCCCTGCTTTTCGCCCTGGAACTCGTTGTCCAGGGCTAAAAGGTTGGCGTTGAAGTTGACCAGAAAGCTGAGGATGTGCATGTGGCCATTGTTGGCAGCGTGGTGCAACGGTGTGTTTCCCCAGATGTCACACCTGTCTGCAGAGGTTTAGGCTAACTGTTTCTCTTTTGAAAAATCATTCATTTTCAAGTCATTTTTGGTCCAATACATGCAAGTAATAAAATGTTGACCTCAATCATAACAGAAATGATTAGGTACCGCTGTTTTGCCGAGGCTGCACTGTAACGTCTGTTCACGGATGCGAGGCCACTACTGAGCAGCACGGGGGCTTTGACCTGCTCTGTTTCCGACCTGGGCCCTTACACTCCTTAGATGACCTGGTGGTCCGAGGCTCCCCGATAACCACCATATCGATACCGAACTTAGCATGGACACCTGTTCGACATAGTCCGGCACAGTGCAGAGCTTCTCAGCTCAATCGAACGGGGTCAGCCCTATGTTCCCACAGCCCAATGGTCCCACAGCCCTATGTTCCCACATTTCTAAGGATTCTTTTCAATGACAATTTTGCAAATTAGGCCCTAATGTTCCCACAGCCCTATGGTCCTAAATTTCTATGTTTTTTCTCATTTCTAAGTTTTTTCTCAAAATGAAACCCTTTGGTCCCACATTTCTAGGACATTTTCAAAATGAGGTCTTGCGTTCCTTATATTTCCCTTCAATTCATGCCCTATCCTCTCACAAGATTTTTTGGAAGCACTTTATAGTAAATGAATGTGTATTTTTTCCCCACAATATTTGGTAAAAAGTATAGCAGACAGGGTTAGGGTTAGGGGTAACCCTAGCTCAATTTCGACAAGTTGTTGTGGCTCAAGTGAGGCAGGATCCAACGGTGCCAGCAAAATTTGGGAACATAAGGCCTAATTTTAAAAAAAAAATCTTTGAAATGTGGGAACATAGGGCTGTGGGAACATAGGGCTGTGGGAATATAGGGCTGTGAGAACATAGGGCTGTGGGAACATAGGCACACTCCCGAATAGCCAATGACAAATGGGAACGCTATAAGTGCTGCAAGCCAGGAAACTACATTCTCGCTAGAGCAGGTCGGACGTACCGGTGTACCATACAAATGGATAGCACCATTACGTTCCTGTTTTTTTGTGTGATTGTGTCATGTCATTGGTTAGTCATTGTTATTGTTATCTACATTAGCCTCTTTAGCAAACCAGCCTGAAAACAAACAACACAACTTTACATTGTATTGCACGCACAGCAAGACCGTGCAATGCATAAATTGGTGAACGGAATAAAGTAGCAATGTAATCAAGTGTGTAAGGGCATTGAAAATCGACATTAAAATGACAGACGTAGTACAAAGAAAATAAATATCTTCATGGGCACAACCATTTTTGTTGTCGAGTCGCTCACTGAACTCGGTATACTCTCAGAATTCCGAGTGGGGCCGACAAAAAAGGGGGGTGCCTCCGTGAAATGTCGCAAGAAAGCTGGGAGATTTCCAAATTCCGATCTATTTTTAGCGATTTAAGAGCCTGAATCCTATGGCCATCATGTCGTTACTGATCAACTGTCGCATCGTTAAACAGAATTTTGAAGAAATAGGGGTTGATTAGTTTCCTTTCAGTCTGCCTCCTTGTCATAGCCTACCTAGCTGAAGCCACGGATCTCTTATTTTCCTGTCCTTTGCTCTTCAGGGAAGTAAAAAATATGTTTTGTTTTTTTGCAGGCATGGTGCAACTAGTCTTTCCAATTTGGCCCTGGCACTTTTACAGCACTTGTGTTCACCCAAAAGCGGGCTTGGTGTTCTGATGACAGGGATGTGACCTGTAGCATATTTTATGCAATTAAATTGGCAAAGACCTTGCAATTTGAATTGCTGCCAAGGGTGAAATACCATGTCGTGCTGCCCTAATGTATTGATATAGCTTGCAAGCTAGTTATGTGTTTTGAGCGTGTTTTTTGGAAGGAGGCCTGAAGGAGGGGTGGGATTTTCTTGTTTTATACTTTCAAAATCGATCTTGCTATGTTTGGTTTCTCCAAATGGCCTACCCTACCTTTAAGTCATTGCCAACTTTAAACTGGTGCTCACCAATTGTTAAATCTTCAAAACGAAGGCCCCTGAATAATAAATCAACACTCCTAGTTGTCAATGTTCTTTGCTATCAATTAATAACTTTCTTTCCTAAATTGTAGCCATAGCAACAAAGTAGATTATGTAGAAGTTCTTGTAGCTTTTTACCGTCTGTTATGCTTAACATTAATGCATGGTGTAATGATGTTCGATATTCATGTTATGGTTTAACCTCCGGGGTTCCTGACCTTATCAACATAATCACACATTTCACAAAACATCTGTTAAACACATTTTATTCAATAATAAATCAATACGCAATCAAGTCGATTATTTCATTTTACTTGTTTGTGGCTTTTTGCCGTATGTTGTGCTTAACATCAATGCCAGGTATAATAATACATGACATTCATATTGCGGTTTAAACCCTCCTGTGTTTCTGACCATATCAACATCCTCACACATTTGACAAATAATCTGTTAAATACGTTTTATTAAATGAATAGTGTCAACAACTTTCACTATTTTATTAAAATACCCACACATGGGTCATGCCAAAAAACCCAGCGGTTGATTTGTTTTTGTTATATTTAAACAGCATTGCTAATCAACAATTGAAATAGTTCCGATCCTATCACAGGACAGTGACTTTCATTTTGCCGGGATTTGAAAGTGCACTTGTTCTGCGAGCAGCCGCCTCCAGAATCTTCTTCCTCGGGCCCAACTGGATGCGGATGCCCTTGAGGTCATCGTCGGAGCAGAGCATGAGGGCCTCCAGGTCCAGCTTCTCCCGGTTAAACGCCATGGTGAACTCCTGCAGGGAGAGGGTCGACAAGAAGGTATCCAAAGGGGACGTCTCCTCGTCAAGCTCGTCGTCCAGCCCCAGCTCGTCCTGCTCCCAGGGAACGTCGGCGTCGAAGCCGCCGGCTCCTCCATCGTCGTCTCCCGCCCCGAAGATCTCGTTTTGGACGAGGAAGCCCAGGTTCTCGTTGCTCTCGTTGGGCATGTCGTCGGCATCCGAGCCCAACTTTTTCATGAAGGTCAGACCCCCGAGGCCAGGTCGGTTGAAGATGGAAAGTTTGTTTTGGGCGCCTTCCGCGTCATCCTCGCCCCTCTGGGCGTCCTCCGTCTCCTCCTCGTTCTCGTCCTGCTCGCTGAAGACGTCCAGAAACTCTGGGTTCCCCTGGGTCCCGAAGACGACATTCCCGTCCCCTCCCCCTTTCGGTAAGGTGCCCCCCTTATCTTTCTTCCCAAATCTCTGCAGGGTTCCCATGACGCTTTTAGAGAGTGAACCAGACGGCTTGGAATTGATGAGCTTGGAGAACTGCTCATTGGACAGGGAGCCCGTGGTGGACGTCTGCGCCCCGGTGCCGTGTTTGGATATGGACCCGCCATTGGTCTGGTACATCTTGTCCATCTTGGTCTGGTGGCGTTTCTTGACCTTCTCGCAGAGCTTCACTCGTTTCTCTGCCTCTTTGGTGGCCTCCTTCTTCAGGCTCGCCACTCGCCTAGGGTCCTTGGTGGTACGCTGGGAGGCGGAGGCGTCCAGGAAGCGCACGCAGTCCATGCGGTCGCGCGACGCGGCCACATCCATGGCCGTGTGGAACTCGTTGTCCAGGGCGAAAAGGTTGGCGTTGAAGTTGACCAGAAAGCTGAGGATGTGCATGTGGCCATTGTTGGCAGCGTGGTGCAATGGTGTGTTTCCCCAGATGTCACACCTGTCTGGATCTCCGCTGCAAATGAAGAGGAAGAGGATGATCAAGAAGAAGAAGAAGACGAAGAGTTATCAGTTTGGGCTCTATTGCTGTACTGGTGCTACTCATGTAGCACCAGGTATACCATACCTGTGATGGTTGACAATGGTTTATTTCATTCCCTTTCTCCTTCAACCTACTGTCCTATGAATGAAGGCTAAGAAGCCCATCAAAATACATTATATTATATAGATAATATATATTCTTTTTTCTGCATCTACATTTGCACTAACATTCAACTGAGCAGAGATGGAGTACTATTTAAACTAATAATAGGTCAAGAAACAAAATAACACATGACACTGAGATCTCAACATGACGAAGGTTAATCAGTGAGCTATTAAGTATTAAAGTCCTGCTATACCTCTTGCAATAAAACTAATTTAGTTGGTATCATAGCAACATTGTGGATATCACTCAACAAACAGAAGGTATTTATGACCACAGGCCATAACTAAAATGTGGTACACAGAATTATGCCCCCTGGTCATCCACATAATATATAAGATTTAATCGATTTATTATTTTGGGCCTCATCGCAGTAAGACTTTGAAGAACATATTTGTTATATTGAGAGAGACAGAGAGGGGGGTTGGGGGAGGTTATGAATGAAGGGGTCTTTTGTTTAACAGGCTTGGATGATTTAACATTTGGCTCAGTGCATGAGAAAGTCCATACAGTGGAGGGTGTTTACTTTCTTTCAAAGTAAACATCAGAGATTAGACTAAGTAAAGCATAGGACCAAACATACAGGTTTGTAGTATGGTGATGGCAACAGCTCAATTACATACATTAAGGCCACATCCTCAACTTAACATGACTAACAAGGACAAAATGTAGGATTACTAACGATTTAAAGTTCATCTTATATTTCTAGCACTAAGGCCTAATTACAAAAACAAAAGCCGTCTATCTATGAAGGCTAAATATTAGGCCTATAGCATTATGTATAAATAGGTGCAACATAGCCTATATATTAAAATGGACATATATTTAGAGGAAGAGGAAAATTATGATGGTTCTGTGTGAAAACAGAACTATCATCATTCTGTTGTTCATAGATTATAGGCTTTAACTCACCCCCGACTGCATATCAGCTGAAGGGCATCGCCGTGCCCGTGAAAGGCAGCCCATAGGGTGGGTGTCATGCCATCCTCGTCCGGTGTGTTCAAGTCCTTTTTCGTGGCCTCCTTCAGTAGATCCAAGTACCCGTCAATCGCAGCTTTATGGTACCTAGACATTGTTAATCTCCCCTTCTAAATATTTCTATCCTATTTATCACAACTGCCTTTAAAAAAATAAAACAATAATATTTTAAAATTTCTGGAAGGACCCCCTCATTTTGGTTAATTGTTCTGACTCGAAGCACACAAGAGAATGGCAAAAAGAGTAGGACTGGGCGTGAACGTAATTGCTGCATTCCCTGCCCGCTATAAAAAAGAGGCAAAGTCCAGTCTCTGCGTGGCATCCAAGGAGCAAGCCACACGCCATGGCCCTTTGATTCCATGCGTCATTTTGTGCTTGAATTATTATTTTTTTTAAAATACCTTGTTGGTAAACAAGGTATTTTATTTTTTTATGTTTTTCATAAGCTTAATATTATTGAAAGATCAAGTTCACGTTCATTGCATCAGAAAAAGATCGACATTGATCTATACTTTAATTTTAACAGTAAAAGTCAAAGAAATCATAAATGTTTAGAGTGATGAGAACTACTACTGCTTATGGAATGACACAACAGACTCCTCCTCAATAGATGGCGATGTCCCCGCCTATCGCCTTGCATTCTCTTCTCGGACAGGGGAGGGTTACCACAGAAGGACTCGCCAGTTCTCACAGTTGGGATACTTCAGATCATTCCATTGTTTTGGTTAACTCAACATAAAGAGGGACCATATAATATTTATCTACCTAGTTTTAATAAATTGCTCTGTACCCTGTTATTTATATATTGTTGGCTATTTATCCTAGTCTAGAAAGTGCAGAAATGTCAAACACCGGTCCATCCAGTATCTTGTCCTACGAGACGCTCGTTCATGCTGTAGCGGGGGCAGTGGTGAGAAAACACATTCACACTCACGAACTATTCAAACGTTGTACTTTAATGCATTTGTTCGAATGTTTCGGCAACGGAATTGTCGCCCTGATATCAACGAGATTGGTTGACCTATTATCTTGTCCGTCAGTTAAACATTACACTTGATTGTCGCCAATATAGGGAAGCGTGACAGCAATGAGCGTCTTCTTTCCTTTGGACACAGCCAGGCTTCGACTTCAGGGTGAGTTGGGGGTCCTATCGGAGAGACCAAAAGATAGCAGCCTTGCTGACCTCTAAACCTGTGCACACAGAGTCTATTGATTAAAAATCTCTTGTTGGTATTATTAAACACCTTATTTAATGGTGCTCTACTTTCAGATTGTTGTATATAAAGTTTCACCTTAAATGTGTTCTCAGTTGATGAAAATCGAAAGTCTAAATCAACCCCAGTCATCCTGGCTGAGATAGCAAAGGAGGAAGGCGTGTGAGTAGTGTTTCATAACACATAATCTCTCAGCAACCATTTTTTCCTTCGGGGTCAAGGCTTTAGTTTTTGTGCTACAGTGCATAGTCCAAATCCTTAGCTTGATTTGAAAAATCTTCTGCAGTTGAAATTACAGTAACACATACTACACTGCAATAAACACACCGCACACTTAAACAAAAACACAAGCATTCATTTGAATCACATTTTCATTATTTATAATGCACTCTTTAAAAAAGGTAAACATATGGTCAAACAAAAGTAGGATACCGAAATCCCCTAACATAATTCCAATTGTTTAGACACATTGGAAAAAAGTCTATAAAGTAAACGTTCAACATACAGTGGGGCAAAAAAGTATTTAGTCAGCCACCAATTGTGCAAGTTCTCCCACTTAAAAAGATGAGAGAGGCCTGTAATTTTCATCATAGGTATACCTCAGCTATGAGAGACAAAATGAAAAAAAAAATCTAGAAAATCACATTGTCTGATTTTTAAAGAATTTATTTGCAAATGATGGTGGAAAATAAGTATTTGGTCAATAACAAAAGGTCATCTCAATACTTTGTTACATGCCCTTTGTTGGCAATGACAGAGGTCAAACGTTTTCTGTAAGTCTTTACAAGGTTTTCACATACTGCTGCTGGTATTTTGGCCCATTCCTCCATGCAGATCTCCTCTAGAGCAGTGATGTTTTTGGGCCTTCGCTGGGCAACACAGACTTTCAACTCCCTCCAAAGATTTTCTATGGGGTTGAGATCTGGAGACTGGCTAGGCCACTCCAGGACCTTGAAATGCTTCTTACGAAGCCACTCCTTCGTTGCCCGGGCGGTGTGTTTGGGGTCATTGTCATGCTGAAAGACCCAGCCACGTTTCATCTTCAGTGCCCTTGCTGATGGAAGGAGGTTTTCACTCAAAATCTCACGATACATGGCCCCATTCATTCCTTCTGTCACACGGATCAGACGTCCTGGTCCCTTGGCAGAAAAACAGCCCCAAAGCATGATGTTTCCACCCCCATGCTTCACTGTAGGTATGGTGTTCTTTGGATGCAGCTCAGCATTCTTTCTCCTCCAAACACGACGAGTTGAGTTTTTACCAAAAAGTTCTATTTTGGTTTCATCTGACCATATGACATTCTCCCAATCCTGTTCTGGATCATCCAAATGCTCTCTAGCAAACTTCAAACGGGCCCGGACATGCACTGGCTTTAGCAGGGGGACACGTCTGGCACTGCAGGATTTGAATCCCTGGCGGCGTAGTGTGTTAGTGATGGTAGCCTTTGTTACTTTGGTCCCAGCTCTCTGGAGGTCATTCACTAGGTCCCCCCGTGTGGTTCTGGGATTTTTGTTCACCGTTCTTGTGATCATTTTGACCCCACAGGGTGAGATCTTGCGTGGAGCCCCAGATCGAGGGAGATTATCAGTGGTCTTGTATGTATTCCATTTTCTAATAATTGCTCCCACAGTTGATTTCTTCACACCAAGCTGCTTACCTATTGCAGATTCAGACTTCCCAGCCTGGTGCAGGTCTACAATTGTGTTTCTGGTGTCCTTTGACAGCTCTTTGGTCTTGGCCATAGTGGAGTTTGGAGTGTGACTGTTTGAGGTTGTGGACAGGTGTCTTTTATACTGATAAGGAGTTCAAACAGGTGCCATTAATACAGGTAAACAGCCTCTTAAAGAAGAAGAAGTTACAGGTCTGTGACAGCCAGAAATCTTGCTGGTTTGTAGGTGACCAAATACTTATATTCCACCAAAATTTGCAAATAAATTCTTAAAAAATCAGACAATGTGATTTTCTGGATTTATTTTTTTCATTTTGTCTCTCATAGCTGAGGTTTACCTATGATGAAAATTACAGGCCTCTCTCATCTTTTTAAGTGGGAGAACTTGCACAATTGGTGGCTGACTAAATACTTTTTTGCCCCACTGTATGTCATGCTCAAGGGACATGCCATGTATGTCCACTTCTTGTTTTCCAGACTGTCTCTATACAGGGGTTGGTTCCCCGTCATCTCCAGTCTCTGCTGCTCCAACTTTGTCTACTTCTACACCTTCAACACTCTGAAAAAGCTGGCCAGTGCAGGCCCGGGGAGGCGAAGGCCGGCTACAGACCTGCTCATGGGCGTTGTGTCAGGTGAGAAGACCCTCCAGAAGGGATCAGACGCAGGATAGTCACGATAGTGTCTAACCAGTGGCATTTCTTACCCCAATGTCTGCCGCCAAACTGCAGGCATCTTTGAGTCAAACGCCCAATCCTCCTTATAGACACGTATCTAAATTTCACTCTTTACGAGCAAGTCCATTTTCTTTACAAAGTGTCAATTCATTAGTACATTTTTAGATGCATCTTGGGGCCTTGATTCAGTCTTTTGGAGAGCATGTGATGGTGGTAGGAGTACAGCAGATAGTGGGGAGTCAAAAGGGGCTTGCAGTAAGATGGCTGACATCTGTATGATCTTCATCCAGGGGCAGTTAATGTGATCCTGACCACACCCATGTGGGTGGTCAATACGCGGCTGAAGCTACAGGGGGCGAAATTCAGAAACGAGGACCTCCGGCAGACACACTACAAAGGAATCTTCGGTGGGTAGCTTGGTCCCATTGTTTCATCTTAGCATTATGATAGTGTTATTTTCAATAATGTAGCAGAGACTTAATGCCCATTCTATCACAGCTGTCAATGATCTCTATCATGCATAGATATTGGTAAAGAATATTTTTATTCTTAATACTGTATTATACTTTCTGCTATGACACATGAGTTTCCCATCTGGGATGGACAAAGTATATCCACTCTATCTTATATTTGACCCCCCTCCCTTGCCTCCCAGATGCCTTCTACCGAATCATATCAGAAGAGGGCGTGGCCACCCTGTGGAACAGCATGCTGCCATCCCTCATCCTGGTCTTCAACCCAGCTGTGCAGTTCATGTTCTATGAGGCCATGAAGAGGAAGGCGGGCAAAGGGGGACGGGCGGTGAGGAGAAAGAGAGACAATTTCCCCCTGGGATCCTTGTTTACTTTCCTTGTTTATTTTTTAACCAAAGGTCAACAAGTCCTCAAGCTATTTGTTGTTAGCTATTATTCTGGTTGTAGGTTTATTGATTTTAGTTTAAGGCTATAACAAGAAGATGCGTTCATTTATGTATTGAAAAAGTGTGTGTGTGTTACAGATAACATCGGCAGAAATCTTTGTGATTGGGGCCGTTGCCAAGGCTGTTGCTACCACGGGAACCTATCCTCTGCAGACCGTGCAGGCTATTCTCAGGGTAAAACTAAGACTGCATCTAAATTAAACAATATCTATTATTTGTAACCATGGAATCCTGAAATGGACCTGTTTGTTCACCAGTTTGGCCAGTATAAGGGCGATGGTAAGGGAGGAGCATTTGCAAGTCTGCGAAGCGTAGTGGCCCTGCTGATGGATAGAATAAAGTAAGTCAAGGCTATTTTTTACTTAGCCCAGGGGTCAGGGATCTTTGGCTCGTCGTTGTCGTTGTTTTATACATGTATCCTACTTTTGCTTCATGAATCAAATTGATAATTCAATTATAATTAACATTACGCTTTTTGTTCAAAACTTCAAATGTTTGGGACTGTAGCTATGGTAACATGGTGCTGGCTCACTCAAGCCTGGTGGCAACCATTAGCTCAGCAAGAGAATCAAGTCATTATTTTCTGAAAATTTAGAACGGCTTCAACTTTTTTAATATGGTTCAGGTTAGTGAAGAAAGCAGGAGATGTAATCCCACGTGACTGTAGTATTTCAGACCCACAATAAAACATATGAGCTACACCTTTTTTTGCCTGCTACTATTATATTTATATTGTGATGAAGGCCTATTAGTGCCATAACACATATATTACAGGATAGCTTTTTGAAGTTGCCTGAAATCTGTCCTCTTAAACACAGGAAACATGGTGTCCTTGGCCTGTACAAAGGCCTGGAGGCCAAGCTGCTGCAGACAGTTCTAACGGCCGCCCTCATGTTTGTGGTGTATGAGAAGATCACCACAGCCACGTTTAAAGTGATGCGCATCAACAAGGCCATGAAGCACTGATGACCATGACCCCTCTATCCGCATAATTGCTTACCTGAGATGTGCTTGCCCTCACCAGAGAATGAATCCCTGGCTAGCCAATGACTGACGAGGAGTTGTGGTACCCTAGCACTGACAAAGCATTATGAGACATGCTTTTTTTAAGAATGTAATCAGTCGTGGTGATGAGTTTGGGATTAGAGAGCAGATAAAGTCCACAGATTATCATTCTTTATCCATAGCCAATGAGAAATGAGCTCTAGGGATTGGTTTTTAATCAAATAATCCCTTTTGTCTTGGGTATTTTTTTACTAATGTCAATTTACATTTGATGTAAATTGAAAGGAAAACACTCCATGTGGTTTCTTATTAATAACAAACAGGAGTATGTATCCTAATTCAACTAAAAATGACTTAAACTCTTGACAAAAATTAATTTATTATTTCCGTGTGTTGCCTTTTGAACTGTCTTACTGCTTCACGAGTTGTCACTCCAACGTTAACTGTTATGTTGGGTGCAATTCAGCCAATGGCTTAACCCAATTTCATAACTATACACTGGGTATAGGAAAAAGACCAAAGGGTTATGTATTTATGTTCTGATTTTCTGTAAGTTCGCTCTCCTTGAATTATGTCTTAAGTTTGGAGAGAAAATGTTGAGCAGATATTTTTTTTCGTTGTTTATCTAAATTGTGTCTAACTTGTCTTTACAAAAGGCAAGTTACTCAACAGTTATATACAAATAGTTTGAAAAATTCACATATAATTTATTATAAAATTCAGTACACAGTCGCATTATGTTATTGTAATATTCCATAAACCATTTTAACTAACCCTTTCACATTTGCTGATATTTAATCATGTTAACGAAATAATTACATGGAGAGTTATTGTAATAATCCATAAGCCTTTGTTAAGGTTACGTTTACTAATGTCTTGATGATTGTACAATTGTTTTGGAATAGAAACATTGCTTGAGAGCCTGGGATTAAAAGGGGAGAACCAAAGCATACAGTGGCATTGTTCTGTTATTACGGTCCTGTTACCTTTATAAAATAATTTAATTCTTGTGGAAGCCCACAACATCACATATGACAAGTGATGCCACATCTAGCCACCTCTGCTAAACAGACCAACAAATTGGGGATCAAAGTCTCTGGGTAATAGTAGGCTGGCATTGACAGACAGTCTCTTGGAGGACCACCAGTTGGATTTGACCCCCAAGGGGAGGGGCCTAGTTCGGCTGGGGTCAGTGTGGGGACCCCATCCCCTCCACATACCAGGGAGGGAGGAAGCAGTAGCTGGAGTCTCTGTGAACGGTGTAGGTAACGTCTTGGTGGGGGTCCCAGGAGAACAGATGGACCACCCTGCGGGGGGAAATGATTCACCCGCTTAAAGGACTGATCAATCACAGGAGGATCAATGCAGTGAACATTTTAAATGTTCCCTCTAAAATGACTAAACATTGTATTTTTTATATATGCATCATTTATGTATGTTTTTATAAGGTATGTCTTCAAGCTAATATAACCCAATCTACAGTCCAACCCCATATCCGTCATTTATTTTCTTTGCCAATTTTACCTGATTATTCTTATCCCCTGACATTTGAGCTAGGATTTGGGTGATTATTTAGGTATTATGGTTCCGGCCTTCAGCACACCCAATATCTCTCCACACCACTGTGGCTCACCTGGGGCTGTCCTCTCTGACCACCGTCCGGACGAAGGACAGAAACTCACAGCAGAAGTTCATACACACGGTGGGTTTCCAGCAGTTGTATTCATTCTGAAATAATGTCATAAAACAGAATGCAGGGCCATGAAGTTTCCATTTTGGCGGGCAGTCGACTTAGCGCAGAGACCTTCCTAATGAGCCCAGGTTGAACCACAGCCATCGATGGGTATGACAGGCTGGGCCAGTGATCAAGCATCTCTAAATCAAACCTCTGAATGCAGTTATATTTATCTAACTATACCTCTATATATCGTATACAAAGCGATTAAGAGTGAACTGCTTGGAATAATACATAAAGAGTGTTAGGGATCTTGTGCAAGGAGGCCTACAGGTAGACCGCGGACACAAGCGACAAACACCCTAGTGGTCAATATAATGTGACCAGGCCCTGGCTGGATCAACCAGTACCTTGATTAGATGGGAAATCTGGGAGATGTGAATGGTCTCCGTCCCGACGACCAGGCCCTCGGGGTCCCGGAAGCCTGCGACGATACGAGGGACCCCCGGGAGGAAGGACTGGGCCCACCACTTGAGGAGCTTGAACCTGAAGACCAAAGCAACCGACGAACGGGCAAAGATGTGTTTTATCAACAACTGGAAGTTCAAACACAATCTTTTGTGTTTGAATCATCATCATTGACAGCTGCGATAGACTGGGCATTAAGTCTCTGCTACATTATTATCATTCTTTTTTGTTATGATTCAGACCCCTGGGTTGCCAGATATTTTAAACATTGGCACGCAAACACAGCATGCTGCAGCCATGGAAGCGAGCAAACGAACGGGATCAAATAACTAGAGATACTTCCCGACCTGAAAAGCCTGGTTGGCTTTGGGGCTATTCCCCGCTATTCAAGGAGCCTGAGGTAAATAATTGTTTAGTATATACTACACGTGAACACTCCAAAAATAAACAAGATAACACCTTTTGCCAAGACGTATTAGTTTTTATTAGCGGTTTATTTGTTTTTATTAGCGTGACGAGACGGCCGTCACGCATGCTGAAAACAATATCCCGAGTTTGAGCTCTCAATCATTGGATATTGCCCAATATTCGAGATAGAGAACTAATCAAATTGCGTCATCTTAGGAGGTTCACGTGTAGCATATACTAAAGTAAAATACTTTATTAATCCACAAAGCACGCACAGATATTACACTTGCATTACTTTCTACCGTTGTAATGTGAATCAATGATCTAGGTGAAATGCATGAGTTCAAACGACCTATAAAGCGTCTGAATAAACTGCCCAAGTGGTTAAAGAGTTGTACTCCTAGCCGAAAGGTTCCTGGTTCAAACCCTGACCTCCACACTCACCCTGTGGAGCAGATAGAGCAAGACGCCCAAACGCTACCTACTCAAAAAATTATCAAAACTTATTCATGACTATGGATGCTTCTTGGAAACCTGCTTCTGCTAAATGACTGAATAGCGACAATAGAGTGCAGCTCTCCTACAGACAGGAAGGGCAGCAGAACCCGCCTACCTGTGGAAATTACTCCGCTGTTTGGGCGTGCAGATCTCCGCCGAGGTCTTCAGCTCGATGTAGCAGGCAGGGGCGGCAGGGGACTTGGGCCCTCCGTCCCGGCAGTCTACCTCGCCTGAGAAGAGCAGCTTGTGGTCGGCCAGCTTGGTTTGGACCACGGTGCAGAAAGCCTCATTGGTATTTACCACGCCGCCTGGGTCTGGGGAGCCCTTCATGTCCTCTACGGAGTCACGATTACACACATCAATGTACTCGTCATCATAATCACTAGCTATTTTAGCATAACCCTTTATCAAAAGGGAAAGCAATTCCTACTTTGATTGGTCTAGCGTCTAGCAATGGCAGGTTTTGTAGATTATGCAGAACCATGTCCTAAACCGAGAGGTGTACGTTGGCCTACCTGCACATAGGTATTGCTCAAACTTGTAGCCCCAGTACATCATCTCTTGGTGCCGCTCCGTGCGGTTTTCTGTGTCGCGGCGCGAGGCCTCCGTCTCCACCTCGCTGAGGTAAAGGGTTCCTCTGAACAGGGTGGCTGCCAGCAGCCAGCCCTCCCGCGTCTCGTATGGCGTGGTCAGAAGCTTGGTGAGATGTCCGCGCCATGTGACAATGTCCACCCCCAAAGCCCTAACAGCATTAGAACACAGACTGATATCACACAAGTCAAGCTCCCAACGACCATTAACATAAACCTTTAAAGGTGACATATTATACCACCAGGTGTAAGTGTGATTAGCCGCTACAAGTCGTTTTGAAAATATGCCTCTTCTGACATCACAAGTGGGCGTGTCCTCCTAGGTTGCTATGCTTGGAATCTGATTGTGTGTGATTCTGTTTACTGTAGTGTGGATCCCTTTAATAGTGTGAAAGAAAATTGGAAGATACAGAAGTTTTATGAGTAGTCAGAGCACTTACGGTGATGATGAGGCTGCAGCCACACTGGACTCGAGCTTTGATTTGTTGGCTAGAATCCACCGAAGGATGTGATCCAGTTTCTCCTTTATACTGTCGTCTCTCTTTACAAACCGGTCCTTGTAGCCATCCCTTAGGTTAAAGTCAGGCCTGGAAGGCGGCTCCACAAAATATCTTATTTGCCTTGCGTCATTGAAGAACCTACGTTCAGAGTCCAGTGAAAAAGAGCCCACTTCAACAGGCTGTTTGTAAACTGGAAAGGGTTTTTCATATAACTGCCGCCTGGTACTCAAAGCCCGGCATGAAGATGCTGAGGAGGAGAGAGGAGCTGGATCAGCTCGGTGCGGCGAATGGCTTGGCCTTAAGCGTTTAGGGTCTACACTCAAAGTGTTATTATCCATGTTTCTTCTGTGATTTTTGTAACCGGAGGGTGGAGGGTTCACTTTGCGTCCATGTTGGTCCATTGCAGCGTACAGTCAACCCACAGTATTGCATGAGTTTCAACCCGAAAAGGCTACTTAATACGAATTGCGATCGTATTTTTAGCCCAATGTTTTTAGCTCATGCTACCTGGATCTGGTTCTTAAAAACACTTCCGGTTGTGTACGGAATGCAGAATTCATGTTAACCACTAGGGGGGGGGGGAGTGTGTGAAGCACAAACTCCATTTAACACCACAGAAGAAGAGCTCCAGTCTGTTTTGTAACTGTTTGTTTTGAATACGTTGTTTGCTTTTATTTATAATAACTAAGTTATCTAAAAACGAATCGACCCAAATGACATCATAAATTAACTAATGGTCGATCTTAATACATGGCTTTACATTATATAAGCTACGACCTGATGAAAAGTAGAACATTTGTGTTTTTGCGTTAGCAAGCGCTTAAGAGGGACCAGCTGATGATCGGGTGCTTGATATTGTATTCTTGAGGCCACGTCAATGGCATTGTACGCCAAATTATAGCTATGAATCGAAAACGAGCCCTCATTTCAGATACGTTTAAAGTGAAGAAAAGAAGAATATTTACAGAGAAGTTTGGGGCTACCAATAATAACGGTAAGTAAGAAATTGGCTCGTTGAAGTTTTATTTCACTTCTCATTGTTGCTATGCTGACTTATATTCGTTTTTAGATGGACCGATGGACATTAAATCCACCCTGCTGGACCTTATGACGCTGTTCCCCAGAAAGATATTCAATGACACGGTGCCTCAAATTGTGCTGAAGCATCAACTTTACAGCATACATGACGACAAGACTATAGTGGACAGGCAACTGGTAATATTAAGATCTCCTTCACCCCCCCCCCCCCCCATCAGTAGCAACACAAAAAATATTGAATAACTTTTTTATTTATCTTGTTCTACAGAGCGAACTTCGGGAAAAGGGAGAGCTTTTGATGTTTCAACTGGGCTTTGACTCGGATGCATTTGGACTTGTGTTCACTTCGGACTATAAAGCCAAAGTTTTGGCATCACAAGAGGGCCAAGATACACAAGGAACGGTTGAGAGGTTCCTCGAGAGTGTGTTGCCTGCCTGTACGGATCTGAGCTTCAACAAAGACCAGATGCTGAAAGAGTTCCTCTTCACAGACTCTGCAATAACGTACTGATGGAATCGCTCTTATTTTTTTTATAGGTGTACATATTGTAGGATATTGTAGTGACAACTAGGTTGTTTGATTCCCATCTGAAAGGTTTGATCACCTGTGTCCGGGGACTATTTGTAGGCCTCCATGCACATGATTCCTACCAATGTGTATCCATTAATTAAAGCGGTTTGCTGTAAATCGCTTTGGAAACAGATATAGGGATATCGTAAAAGATAAGCATGATTTAGAGATGCTTCCACAGCGCCCAAACACTGGGCCAGTGTGCCATACACATTAATGGCTTTGTTTTTGAACCTGTGCATTCAGCAATGGCCAACATTCTATAGTTTGTTAGTGTTTGTTGGATTAGTGTCCAAGCAATTAACATTATATTCCAAAGGGTTTTGTCCAAATAAAGGATTCCACCCAATGCTAATGCAGCTATGAACTATGACCAGTATTGAAACTGCATGATGGGTTATGAATGTTTTTCTTTTGGCCTCACAAATGGTCTGTATGCTTTTCTCTCCCCAGGCAACTTGTGAAGTCGGGGGTCCTTACTGTGAGGGATGCAGGCAGCTGGTGGCTCGCCATCCCCAACTCTGGGAAATTCACCAAGTACTTGATACAGGGTGGGTGTTGTGACCTAAGGGACCACCATCTGTTTTTTCCTGTCATTCCAGTGCCTGCCTGGCTGACTGCTTTCAGTGAATCTTTCTTCCATATGACCATGAATGTAGTGATAAATGGATGAAGGAAGGATGTACTATTTATTCAGGTAATAAACAATAGTACAAGATGTATAGTATTAAGACTTGGATGCAAAATGCCATACTTTGTTGAAAAGGTGAATGAGTTCCTCCTTCATTGTGTGCTCTGTTCCACTAACCCTAATCTTAAATTATTTTTTTCATCAGGCCGTAAAGCGGTGCTCAGCATGATAAAGAAGTCAAAGTATAGCGAAGTATTAAAAGAACAGCTGGAAGAAAGGCGTACCAATGCTCAAGTGAAGTTCCAGATGAAATACCACATCCATGATATTGTAGGTGCAGAGTTGGTTCAAAGGTAAGTTTGCTTCAAAACAAATGATTATTTATTTCCCCTGAGATTAATAAAGTACACCTTGTAAACAAGAACTGAAGATGAGCAATATTTAACAATTGTATAAAGTAATATAACTTTACACAATTACAGTAAAATATATATTTTAAATTGGATGTGATTTTATTTTTTAAGGATTCCAACCACTTCAGGGACGTTGCTGCGCTTTGTGGACTGAACAACTGGGACCCAACATGTCGACGGTCTCCTTCTGCCCAAAGTGAATGCATGTCAACAGGAAGGCATATGAATATGTATGATTTTCTTTTTATTATTTTCATGAAACCTTGTGGGTTTATACATTTTAAAAAGGGACCTTATTATTAGGTTGACAGAATAGTTTGTATTAAAGTTGACATGTTAAGCATTTATTTGTCTTTGCATTGTGTTATTCTAGTCTGCCAAACAAACATGATCCTGATCTGGAGATATCTTGATCACTCAACGCTTTCAAGTGTTTCACATTCATTCTGAATTTACATGACCAATACAACATAAATATCAAGATTTAAAAATGCATTAAAAATCAATACATGGGCTTTAAGTTACTATAGCCATAAAACTTAAGGTCACAACATGGGTGTAAACTGGAGTGTGAGGCCTCATTACATACAGTGGGCATGTACCCTGATCGAGTAGTTAATACATTTGTAAATATGCAACATAAACAGAGGCATTCTAATCAAAACTTTCAGTATGACGCAGATACACTTTTAGAATTGCAAAAAGCTAAGCTCTTAGGGAGATTAGGTAGTGTTAATTGTAGGAGGTAAACAAAATTAATTCATAGTGTTAATTTCACGGTACAGTGAGTGAACTTAGTGAAGGAAAAATAAACCAAACAATGAAAAAAATGTATATTACACCATAATTGACAGGAGCTTGGATGCTGTAAATGGGTGACATCACCAGCAATGGTACTGCTATAATCAAATGTGCTACGAAAACAAGTAAAAAAAATGCCCATGTTTAGACCAAAAGGCTACTCTGGTTTTGTTGCCCTTCACCCAAATATAGTTAAATAACCTAATTAAACATTCAGAACTAAGAATACAGTATGCTGTAGCGTACAGGGCCCAAGAGGCATATCCAGACAATACTGGGAACCCCCTGTTCCCAGGTCAAATTAATGGAACAATTGTGTTCTAGATCGTATAACATTAGATCTGAGACACCTCACAAGATGCAATTGATGTTATTATTGTGCTTGGAATCGGGCATAAGAAGCACTCATGGTTGTACATTAATGGTAGATCGAGAATAATATGGGCACATTCATTTCATATACATTTACTACAAGTTAGCCCGTTTATTACTTCGGTGACTGCACTCATAAAATCTTAATGGGACCAATAAATTCCCTTCAATCTCAAAGCTGATCCACCATCGGCAGAAAATTGTGCAGCAAAAAAATAATTCACTTCACATGGAGGTGTACATTTGAGACATCAAAGCATTGTCTACTTAAAAACAGCATTTCATGTCTGCAGAATGTATTTGGCAACATCTGTTTCCAATCAAAAGAAAGCACTACGACTGTAAACAAACAAAATGGAATCCAAGTGGGTGAACAAATTCAAACATTCCATGGTCCATTACCTACTAAAGGCCACAGGAATTTTATCACATTGTCATCCCCATTTTATGGCCACTACTAAATGCGTGCGTGTGGTAGCAATACAGGGTCATGTCCTGGAAACTAACTACACTACATCAAAATCAGATTGGAATTGTTGGCACCGCTACTGTGTCATGAAAGAGGGTTGTAAAAGGCAGAAGAACATCATAGCAGTAAAGTCTGTTAGAGGAGTATGGTATTCAGGTGTAATTTCCTAACCTGACGACTTGCAAACCACTCACTACGCCCCCATGACACTGTGCGGGGTTGGTGAGGGCAGAGGCTTAGAGGAGTGAACACTTCTTCTTCTGCTTTTTCGGTGGGGGGCACAGAACCGCCCGGATGGCTTCGTCAAACACCGTTTTAAGGCCGCGCTGGGTCAGGGCGGAGCACTCTAGGTACTTCACCAAACCTGGGAAGGGAAACACAGGGCAGATGTAAATTGGGGATTAACCAGTGTCATGTGAGTATGCTACAGACAGAATTATCATCTCTTGGTGGACATACAAGATGCAATTAAATAAATACAAACAAGGCCTTGATTTTTTGGAATCTCAAAATTAATGATCCAACTTGACTAATTTAGCCCTGGTGTTGTTAACGATGGAGTCACGTAGCAATCCCGCCTCTATCCGGAGCGACTCAGTAAATTTAGATACACTACATTAAGTTTACACTTCAGGTAGGGGAGTGGACGTCTCGCTCAGAAACCCTAGCACTTTTTGGCTGTGAGTCAAACAGGGTACTGTCCTTGAACAGGAATACAATTTCCAGGGAGAACTCATCAGTAGGGATGTGTGCTTACCGATCTCTTTGGCCATGGCCAGGCCATGGGGATAGGTGATGGGGCTGAGCTTCTTGTCCCTCAGCTTATCGCATGTCTCCTTGTCTTCCCTCAGGTCCAGCTTGGTTCCCACCAGGATGATGGGAGTGTTGGGACAATGGTGATTCACTTCAGGGAACCACTGCATGGACAAAGATTACGTCTAAGTCCTACTGTCCTTATTGAGATAATCTGGTGGCCACGGTCAAAAGTGTACAAATGAAGTGACAAATTATCGACACATGCGTTGGACTCTAAAACATATGCATATCAACAAGAATATAATGGCTCATTTGGAGAAAATATGCTGGATGTCACTTGAGGATTGTTTTTGAGGTGTCATATAATGGTTAATCAAACTCCCCCCTGGCGGTTTTTGCCTTTTGCCAAGAATCCCCACGACAACTCACCTTGACGCGAACGTTCTCAAACGACGCTGGACTCACAAGCGAGAAACAAATGAGGAACACATCCTGGTGGGTACAGACAAGAAGTAATCAGAGCTGATCAATAAAAAATAAAAAAACAGGAACATTACCAAACAACAAAAATAACTGCATATTAGTTTGTTGTCCCTTTAGTGCAACTTTTTCATTATATATATATATATATATATATATATATATATATATATATATATATATATATATATATATTTTTAAAAATAAATAAATAAATAAATGTTTGCAGTTCTCTGTCTCCATTTGGAGCCACTTTTATCAGACGAAAAGCACTGCTGAGCAGTGCTTTTTGTCTGATAAAAGTGGCTCCAAATCTCTCATGCGTGGCGTCACCCTCATAAGAAGCACCACCTGCTTGTGCAATAATCGGTGCAATGGTAGGTAATTATCCAGTGTCGTACCGTCTGTGGGTAAGACAGCGGGCGGAGTCGGTCGTAGTCCTCTTGTCCCGCTGTGTCCCAAAGGCCCAGGTTGACCGGCTTCCCATCTACCATCACGTTGGCCGAGTAGTTATCAAACCTTTAGGGTGAGATGGTGTTTGAGTTAGTTTTGGGTTCTCACGCACACGCACGTCAATACCATTTATTTATTTCAGGATACAACCCAAAAAGAAAATTGGCAAATGAATGCGATATGTGTAATGAACCTATACTTACTTCCATGTTTTCTATTTTTTTGGGGGGAAAAAGTGACCTTGGTTTAAAAAGTACCTGTTTGACACTAAGCTAATGTGAGGACTTTATGGAATGACATGCATATTCATTATCTTATATGTATGCAAACTTGCTAATTTTTTTTATACATGATCGGGCAACATTGATGCCCACGTGGCATCAGTAGACAGAAAATGTTCAGGTTTTCTTTACATATGGGTATTTAACAGTGTGGTAATGAAAGGCTAAAAAAAACTCCACGCCACTCCAGCTCCAACCCCAACAGATACTCACACAGTGGGGATGTACTCCCCCGGGAAGGCGTTGGTGGTGTAGCTGATGAGTAGACATGTTTTCCCCACAGCTCTGAGGTTGGGAGGAAGAAAGACAAGTTTCAGCATTCCAGAACTTACTCCCCCAAAACACAGAAACAGTAACGCATTACATTAGTCCAAAGTCTAAAGTTTGGCCCCTTAGGACTGCATTTTTCACTCCCAGGAGGGATCAAGTCATCCAGTAACTTTAGCCAGTGAACAGACTTTTGTGTTTTTAATTCTGAAAAAAATAAAATAAAGTACCGTTTGCCCACCACCACCTCAGGAAAAGGTTGAGATTACATCACTGGTTTGACAACCATAATCTTGGTGTGTTTAGAATGAGAGTTACCATGCTTTAATTGCATGGTAATTAAAGCATTTTTGCACCTAGATTTCTTTCATGGCAATTGGCCAGCAAGGTTGCTAGTGTGGTTGAAGTATGCCAGTAGTGACTCTCTAACTGTGGTATTTACCACACCCACAAGACCAAGTTGAATATTACGACTCAGTCAACAGAGTACTGGCTAAACAGCTGTAGCTCGTTCTAATCTCGCCACCGTTTGCTCCTCTGGTGAGACGCCGTTTAACTCTACAGGGCAACAACAACAGTTTCCCCATATGTTTTTTCACCTCTCTCTATATGTCTATATCTATACATAAAACACAATACCCGACCTGTTTTCCATTCAAAATATCTGGAGAACAAAAGTTACACGCACAAATAAAATGATTTGGATTAACTGGATTCTTTCAGTACATTACAAAGGATTTCATAAATAGTTTTGTTCCTAGCTAAACCAGAATATGCATTATGGTGTAAAAAAAATACATAAATAATCGACTGGTACATAAAAAGCTATTGGTACTGGTCTGGTGTGCAATCAAGTCAAAACGATTCTTAAAAAGGTCTCTCTGATGTGGTTATACAAAGAGAGCAGGTAACTGTTACAGGTGGAGACAGGTAACCTGCATAACAAGACAATTGTGGCTCAAATTGTCTTCAATTAATCATAAACATCATGAACGACCTGCACGTTATCAAGACATTTTCTGGCTGTCCTCGATACATTATAGTCATTCATGTAGGGGGATACAACAACATAACTGGCTTGTTCTTACCCGTCCCCTACAACGACACACTTTATGGCCTGCATCGCGCTGGGTGGAGGAATGTCTTCTGGAGCTGCTCGGCACCCGGCTCACGATAGCGCACGACTCTTTTGTCCAAACTTGGTTGCTGTTAAAACTCCCAGAACAGCCTTGCGGATCACAGTGTAACTCCACAGAATAATACCATCGGGTGCAGTGTACTTCTTTGAGATAATAGAATAACTTATGAATTAACTTTCGAATTACTTTGCGGAAAATTCACCTCCCAACATTCCCATGCTTTGGAGAGCTTGTCATGCAGAGTGGAGCAAAACATCAGCGGCCACCACCCCTGACAGGAAAAAAAAAACCTGAAGCAGCCACACACACTATGCTGTATCCGGTACACCTATACAACCAGCTAGCCGACCAGGCTAGGCTACGCCCACACAGACCTTTCACAGGGGCAATTTAGAGTAATTTCGATCACACGGCCTTCGCATGTTGACATTATAGCCGTCATCCTAAATGAATAATTTAGGACCATCAGAGGAAAGGATGCAATTAAAAATACTCGTTAAAACATTTTAATTTATTATAATACATTTATTGCGGACCGCTTTGTTTGTGACACACACACACACACACACACACACACACACACACACACACACACACACACACACACACACACACACACACACACAAGTGGAGGAAGTGACGTCTCTTAAACAAACTGCACTGACATCCGTGTGTCCCTGTAAAAGTCCTCGGAATGACCAAAACGGGAGCAGCCGTCGATTTTGGGTGGAGTAGCCACTTCAATGTACCAGCAATAACGACAATTGATAGCATGTCAATGAAAAATATGAACTCGAACGTACCGTATTTCTGTTAGTTAAGTGGGGACGCCTTAACAATACGGTAGCATTTGCCATTGTGTTGTTGACTTCGTTTTATGGCGGGTCTGTCGTATTTAGTTTTAAGATTTTCGGGATCCGCCGGTCGGTCCTATGGAGTGTTTTCCAAAGGGTTGACGAGGACTTTGTTGATATTTTTTGATCTTGCATGGCGTCTGAGAATCAGGTTCCCCTATATCTACCTCATCGCGTCGATGATGTTCAATGTGAGATTACAGGTAATCCTGATGTTTGAATTGACATCAAATGGAAATACTGACCAGGCGCATCCTATGCCCATATGCTAACCACATTACTAACCAACCGGTCCAGACATTGAGTCCAGATCGTCAAGTTTATTGTGCTATGCCACTCGACTCAAGTTGTCGAGTCACAAGTTGTTATTTTCCTAACGTACAACAATTGCATTATCCTAAACACAATTGAATATCTCCTTTGGGGTGAATAGTTGTGGGAATGACATGTGTTTAGTTATTCATTGATGAATTGCCTAGTCATCTGCTTGTTGCTTTTAGATATAAGAAAAGGTTTTCTAAAGATTCACATCGAATATGTTCTATCCATAGGTCCACATCGAAATCCACTGATCCACCCTCATTCGGAGTTGAGGACCTCTGCTTGGCGTGGCTGGTACCTTGAGGACGATCATGTGGACTAGGATGACACTACAATCAAAAATGAGTATGTCAGTGCACAAAATGTCAAGAATGGTGTCCAATTCAGCTTATGTCACTGAGGCACGGTGCCTTAGTTCGGAAAGGACACATCCCAAAAGTGACCTGGGGCGGGTGTTGATCTGTGAGTGTTCCGAGACACACCCGTCATAGTCCTGCCTTTGCTGTAGACGCTGGGCTACCTGTTCAGTCAATGGAAAAAGCAGCGGACGGAGAATGGGATGTGACACACTGCCCTATGTTTTTATTCAAATGGCGAGGACCTACTGACATTTGTGATGAAGTTTCCTAACGAGAAAGAAAGCTGATGTTTCTCTGGGACTTTCTATCCACTCTTTATTGTCAAAGGTTGACATCTTTGTTAATTTGGATTGCCATGTTAACCTGTGATATGTCGACAAAAAAAAAACTGGAACAGTTGTTACGGATGTGTAGAATTACATAATTATTGACACTGCATGACACCGTCTGGCACTTTTATTTTTTTCTGTTTACTGGACACTTGAAATAAGAAGGTTGGCAAAATGATTGTTTGATAACCAGGTTATCTGACAGAATTATCATATAGCATATCAACAGCCAATTAGAGCATTCAATGAGCTTGGTCAAAATCTCAATGGCCATATATGGTACGTTAAAAACTGATATTAGATCTAACTCAATATTTCCAAATAAAAACATTTCCAACCAAATGTGATACATTTTGGGAAATATCTTCTCATCGTAATCTGTGTTCCATTCATCTCATGATTATTTAAGGTAATTTTGTTTGTTCTGATGATTGTTGATTATCTCACCGATCACAGTCAGTGATGGAAATTCACATTTAATGAGTTTGGTCAAGACAAGCTACTTTTACTTTAGGACTCCAACTAATGGATATTTAATGTGACATAAATGAAAACAATTTCTTTATAAGATCACAAAGCTATTTTTCCATCCTTATTAATATAACATTAAATTGGATGACATTAGGTAAAAAATTTTTTTTATCTTTGTTATTGATGTAAGGGAACAGAGATGGAATCCCTAGAAAAATAGAGGGTTCCTGGAATTCTTGGCAGGAGTTCTGCCTACTGGCACTACCTCTGGCTGGAGTCACAGACAGCAACACATTTTCAAATATTTTGCCAATTAGCTCATTCTATTGTCCAACAATCATTTGCTATATAGGGACGGCTAAATTCCATTGGACGACCCATTGAAAAGTCGTTTTCAGAAGGACAAATATGACAAAATGTCCCTTGTAATTACAGGGCTATCACTTTTTACAACCCACTATCATGATGTTTATCTATACAGAGGCAACTGCAGAACAAGCAGCGCTAAGGTAGGAGGTAACCACAATGGGTAATATAAATGTATCAGGATTGTACTCAAACTATTATAGAGCAATAGGCTCTATAATAAATTACCTTAGAACTTCTAAATAAGTGTAAATAAATGTCCTTAAAATTTAAGCCTGTTGTCTCCTACATGAAAGAGCCAAAACATGATTTTAAATATGTGCAGGACCTTTCATCGATGTCCATTCTAAAAAGTGCCAGTCTTTCTTTTCCTGGGTTTAGCTTTTTCAGCCGCAGTTCTTCACATATCCACACGAGGGATGCACAGTATCAGATTGTAGGAAACGCCGTTGGCTGGGAATGCGCAACCGTCACCAAAAGACAAATAATACCAAATTGATACTTTTGTGCCGTTTTTTTATTTATCTTTGTTGGCCCCATTGTCTTGATAGTCAATTAACACGAGTTCTGATCGTCTGTGCTTGATCATTTGATACAGTTCATAAAAAGACAGCAAAGCAATAATACAAAATGACACAAAAAAAAGTATCTAACCTACCTAAAAGAAACCTATATGTACCGAGCAGAAAAACATTGTTAAATGAATTACACTTCCAACTCCCCTTTTATGTATTTTGAAAAATAAATAACTAAATAATTATGATGTGAATTTCTAAATTACCTACCAACTGTATTTTATTTAAAAACAAAACGTAAATATATTTGTATTTTTAAAGAGGTAATAACACCTACATGTAAAATTGAATGTGCCTCCTAGATGTTTGAAGCATTGTCTTCAAAACAAGAACTGCTGATTATCTTAACTTACAAGCATTATGTAGTGTATCTCAGCACAAAATCCCCCACTAAACTAACCAGTCACTACAACTCCCTGCTGCTATGTAAAAAAAACTCAACGAGTTGCCAAGGCAACACCATTAGATGATTCTCCATGTGAGCCCCCAACCCTCCCTCCCCCTTCTACAAAAAAGGGGATTTCATCTGTGTGGGATTTTGCCAGAGGAAAATGTTTTAATAGGGTTATGAGAGACATGCTAGAAACAGATTGATAGATAGATAAGTCAGGTCACTGTCTTAAAACCAACTGCCATGTGTGTCGGCCTCCCAACAGAGAGAGGGGAGAGAGCTGTGAATGAAAAGATTAGGCCTACGCAAAATTGGCTTAGCCTTCGGCATTTGTGGTAGCAGTTTGCGTGGATTTACTTGATGAAGTGTCGAAGACTGATAATCTTAATGCGAGAAAATATGACCAGGGTGCATCAACCCTGTATTGCCTGCACCCCATTTCTTTAGAGGCCCATATTATCTTTAGCACACGTATATGAACGTGTATGAGGCAATGAAAGCTCGTAATGTTGCTTGCCTTCACCTCCTTCAAAATCCATTTTAATTATAGCTTTTTATTATGGATGATAATAATAATGTGGTCGATTTTATACAAAGTTTCTATCTTGTTCAAAAGTGAATGTAGAGACAGAGACAAAGGCACCTGAGCTGTTAACATTTTGTTGGTAAGTATTATTCCTTCTAACAGTATTCCTGTCCTTTTATGCACTTTCTTTAACATATATGTGTTCATTATTTGTCTACTACCGGCTGACAGTTCAAGAGGGTTAAATAACTAAATCAATGAATTAATTAATGAGATAGACAGCAATCACTCTCATTAATTGGTTAATTCTCATCAAAAGTCCTAGACGATTTCCAGCAGATGCATTATTATAAAATAATGAGTAAAAGCTAACTGAACTGCATTTCAGAAATAACACAACACATAGAAACACAATCAAATAAATTCATCCACCGAATGGATAACTGTTTCAAAATGTAATCAAATGTTAATCCATGTTATATTTGTTGTTCTTCAACCTAGGAGGCATTAGTCTCCAAACGGTGATGTCAATGATTATCCCCTTGGATGGGGAAAGACTCCTGAGCACGGGCTTAGTATGAGCTGAAACACTATTCAAAACTGTTTTGACAGCACGTCAGGTTTCTGTAAATTACAGTAGGCACCTATTTGGGTAAACTCCTCAAAACAGATCGCATCAGGAGAAGCTACGGGCCGTATGCAAAGTGTTACACACAGATTCGATTGTGTGATGTTGACGGATAGCTTTGGCTGACCTCGAAAAAAATGAAAATCAAAGGGAAGGGGGAGGAGGAGTAGGAGGAGAAAGCTGGGGGATGGATGAAGAGCGAGGAGACTGCCTGCCTGTCTCTCTTCCCCAGTCTACACATGCTACTGGAAATAGGTCACATTTGATTCATTCAACACATTCAAATCCTAATTTATTTACTAGTTATGATGACCCTCATATGCCTACAACTATTTGTATGTAATGTGTAGAGTAAAGGCGTATGAATGTCTAAGAAATGGCTATTGTATTGATTTGATAATTATATTTGATAATTAAAAAGAAATACTTAATGTATACATAGCAGCACCATATAAGCATATGCTACACTTAGATATACAGTCAATTATAAATAATGCACATGTGTAGGGAGAAATGCTTTAGGCTACTGCCTAGTCAAAGTAAGATTAAAACAAAGATAGGTTACTTCAAATAAAAGCACACCCATAATCCCTATGAAGTCAAACATGATCAGGTTATTAACACAAGAACGTAAATTGAAAATACTGAACAATTTAAAATTTTAGTTCTATTTAGTTCTATATAAATAAAGTTGCCTTGCCTTGTTTTGCAGTCACCAAAAATCGCTCGATTGCTTCATGTTTTTCAGACCAGGAAACATTGAGATCTGAAACAATATATATATTTTTTGTTTATTGGCAGCAGTGCATGGAGTGCATGGAGGCCAGAAACGCTTGAGAGAGCTCTGTCCAGCCAGGTTGACACAATGATATTCAATCACTGTATGTTGAGCAGGAAACAGACAGAAAGAGAATGCAGTGCACCACCCACACACATGGCTTCACTTAGATTATTTCTTTACACACACATGCACACACGCACACACGTATGTATACTCACACACACAGGCTCATATACACATGCGCCCAAGCAAATGCACGTACAAACACACCCATATACACATGCACACGTACCGCAGCACACACGTACCGCAGCACAAACACACAAACACAACCACACACAAACACAAACACAAGTCACACACAAATACTGCATCCTTTGTGTGCAGCAAACACCGGTCCAAATAAAAAGTCAACTCGCTGTAGGACTTTTTATCAACCCCTCCCACCCCCCCAAACCATGTTCACTCGTCCAATCAGATGTCAGGAGGAGGCTGAAAGAAGTGTGGGGGACCTGCTGTTTCAACATCACACTGAAGCTGATCTTTGACCCCAAACCCATCATGCCCCCGACCCCATCATATTCTCCGCCCCCCCCCCCTCCAACCTTCTCCATCTGAAAAGACAAAGGATTTGTGACCCAGTTTTCCCTGAACTTTGATTCTGCATCCATCCATCCATCTAGCGAGGATGTGATGCTAGGTGCCATCACCTGTGGACCTTCCAGAAAAACTTAAACTGAACTTAATAATGATCTCTGTCAGAGATTTAGCCATGGCACTGCCCTGTTGAGGGATTAATAACAAACATCTTATCCTTCAAAACGATTTATTATCTGTGTTTGTTCTCAATACATCTCAATTCAAACATTTTTCTAATTGTACTGAACGTGGCATATACTGGATAAAAGGCGGGCTTCTGGTAATAACCTTTGAATAAATATTCACTATGAAGTCATTATTGTGGGTGCCTAGCTCAATAACCTGTCCAACATGTGCCACTATGGAGTTGTAGCTTTCATCATGAGGACCTGTGCTTCACCGTGGATCCCCTACAAGAATGGTACCCCGGACAAGAGTAGGAGGCGTGGGCATCATGATGAGGCTTAATATTGTGGGATGTGCTTTCACCTCAATGTACTGACGTGGTTTTGGATTCAAGGGGGGACAGGGAGGGGGCTTCTCCTGCTCACTGAATTTAATATTGCTGTGTGTGTATGTGTACTACAACTTGCAGAGACCATACATCTCCCCCCCCCCCCATTTCAGTGAGTGCTTAATCAGGTCACATGTAGTCGGATCTCCCTAGACGTCCCCTCAGATGGTTACAGTAATCTGCTCGACGTTTGAGGGCCTCAGGGGCTCCTCCTCAGTGTCATGGAGCAGAGTTTGCATGGGGGGGTCCATATTTTAATGCGGTGCATACATTTTTGATTACTGAATTGCTTGAGAAGGAAAGTCCTATTTAGTCTGGAGCTCAACATACTGCTGTCACATGTGAATGCCATCCAATCAAAATTTGCAATAGCTTGCAATGTAGTGTCTATGCACTAGTGTTTGTATATGCATTTGTACGTGTGTACAAGCACATTTTAAATACACAGCCCACACATCTCATTACTTACTCTCTGTGATGCACTAAAGTAATGCTGTAGGCCTGTTTTATGTTGCTTCTAGTGTTATTGAGAAACATTCACCACCTGGAACGCATTGACAAAACACGAGTTGTGTTATCTTATATCTTATTAAATACATTTTATGTGAATTCCCAAAATGTTATAAAGGTCTTACATGCCATGCTTTTCCAGTGGCACTTGTGTTTGTTGCTGGCTCTCGGTTTTTCCCACAGGGACATGTCCCTTGCTACCTTCTCTGGTTCTGATTGGATAATCTGACATCCATCCCAATCAGCCAGTCTAAATAATGAGCCGCCCAAGAAGGCTCTCTCTAAACTTGCTGTAAGAGCTACAGCCTGCACTATGCTGCACCTCATGCGCTGCTATAGTCCTCTCCTTTGCTGTCTTCTCATGTTCCTCTCAGGGAGGAGGGCCAGGTAAGCTGGGGTATTCAGTGCATCCCAAACATGTAGTAGACTTCCTGTAGGGAAACATCAGGGTTAGAGGTGGAAGTCACCCATGCATGTTTTATTCAACTGTTGCTGGTGGATTTGGGATCTGTTCTCTTTGGGAAGCCTTTTTCTTTGGCTTCACCATTGGTCTACTTAACTTTGTGTCAAATGTTCTCAATAAATGTACTTTTTTACTTTCTTAAGTTGTGTCTTCCACGTCTGGTGGATGTCTCATCAACGCTTCTTAATTTCCGCGTGTAATTGGGTATAACCATATCAGCCAATTGGAGGTTATGCTTGCAATAGCATGGGTTCAACCTAGAGAGGGAGTCCTTTAATGCAAACCGATATACAAGTTGTGATTTGGTCTAGTCAACTACATCAACAGCTGTTAGGAGACATCAGCCCCCAAACCCAAACCAGCTGGACAGAACCGACCAATCAGAGCAGTTGCAGTGCCTCTGGGCTCGATGGTAAAGAGCGCTCCAGTGGTGTGAAGTCCTCATGCAGACACCAATCAGATGCTGGCCTTTGCTGTTAGCTGGTTTTTGTTGTCGTCTGATGGTTTACACACACACACACACGCGCATGCACGCACACACATGCACACACACAAACTGACAGACACAGATACACAAAGGAAAAGCAGGGTATTTTGTGATCATTTGTAAGAGGAAACCCAATATTTATGTTATTATGTACAGTAAAGTGGTGTAAGGAAAGGAAAGGATAATGAAGGCTAATAGTGTATTGAACCAACCTTTCGTCAACCTTTGGACTTGGTAGTGACCCGTATATATATATATATATATATATATATAATCTTTACCAGAAAAGCAACAAAACAGGTGTGACTGATGATTTGATAACAGATTACATTTTGTTGATTCTCACTAGGCAAGGTGTTGATGATATGTCTACAGAATCTTTTACCTCTGTATACAGAAGTGAATGTAAATGAAACATTTGTCTGCCAGATCCATGTGAATAAAAGTGTTTCTTAACATCTGTTCATTCTTGACCAATGGAGTCATGAGCATGCAGCATTGGACAGTTTCTTTTGGGACCACAATGCTATAATTGAAACCTTGTGTTTGTGTGTGTGTGTGTGTGTGTGTGTGTGTGTGTGTTTGGATCCACCTGCTGATTGTGCAAGATTATTTGTTCGCACTATATGCAAAACAATGTGCATGTCAACCCTACATAAATCCCCCTCCTATCAAGCAGACTCTGTGAATCGTATTTTAACATTATCTTAGAATTAGTTAGCCATGCATCTCTGAAACACCTCACCCCCCTCCTCCCTTCCG
>NC_136944.1:9811416-9881416 GCF_949987615.1 Pollachius pollachius
GGTGGAGCAGAGGTGAAGGGAGGTTAGTCGGACAAACGTTGCTGCAATCATGGGCTCAGGAAGACTGTGTCGCTCTGAGGGGCGCCGCTGGCCTCCTCGAGATCGGCAGAATGCTGCAGCGAAGCCAGCAGAGCGACTGTGTGGTGAAGAGAGGCCCTCCGTCAATGCTTCCCTGTGTGTATGTGCGTGTGTAACTGTGTGTGTTGTGTGCACGTATGTGTAACTGACATGTGTGGGTGTGTGTGTGCGTGTGTGTGCTTGGCACGTGTGTGTTTGTGCGTCGGTGCTGCTGCTATATTTGATTGCGTAAAGAGAGTAATTGCGTAACGCAGACGTTCACAGACATTGTCTCTACAACGGTATGTCTGTGTTTATGTTTGTGTGTGTACGTGTGTATGTGTGTGTGTGTGCGTGTGTGTGTGTGTACAATAATCGTTTCTGTGTAAACAGAGAGATATAGCAGCATTGGCAGAAATCCATGAACAAGAGAGAAACAATATCAACAAAGAGAGCTTGAGAGAGCCAGAGAAAAAGATAGATAGAGACAGATAGAGACTGATACAGAGAGGCTGGGATATTGAAACAGAGACAGATGGAGGGACAGGGAAAGAGAGGCTTTGATTTAGGGACAGAGTTTGGGAGCGATTGATAGAGAGACAGCGAGCTGTGGAGGAGTGTGCATCGGATTTACACAGTCTGTTGTGTATGATGAGACTTCTTTAAGTATGTTAGTGTTGCTGAGCTGAGCACAGCTGTGTTCAGTGTATACCTAACGTTGTCACACGCCCACTATTGGTCGGCATCTGACTTGTTATGTAGAACCGTGTGTGTGTATATGATGTTTGTATGCATTAAGGGAAATGAGTGTATCTTTGTGTGTATACGTGTTTAAGTTAACTTGTAGATTGAGTGTGTGCGTGTGTTAATGTGTGTGTGTGTTTGTATGGTTGGGGGTTGCGTGTGTGTGTGTAGATTTACTGTGCAGTGAGTGAGCCCTCTCAATGCACAGACAAAGAGGAGAAATCAAGTCAGGCTTGGGAATGGGGGGGGGTGTTGGGGGAGTTTCTGAATGACAGTGAGTCGATCATGGGTCAGTAGCTCTGCATAGCTGCTGCATGTCATGTCACACACACACACACACACACACACACACACACACACACACGTGCAGAGTACGCGCACTCGCAACCCGTATAAACAGGATGCAAGCCTGACAACCTGGGAACAAACAAAAAAAAATGGAAATGGATGGAGGGAGCCATCTCTCCTGGTCGTTTACGCTGCAGTGTCTAACCCTGGATCCCCAAGAACAGGAGACAGATGCCAGAGACAGTGTAGAAGAGGCTTGCCTTTATATCCAGTACTTATAGATATATACATCATATATATATATATATAGACTGTGTGTATATGCACACACATTCTCTATCGGTTCCGCTGTCCTCAGTTTCACACCTATAACTCACGTCATGCATCAAAGTCGTTTGCACTCAGCAACACTTCCCACTATGATTGATACTGCAGTACATCATAGTAATACCCACACCCACGCGCTCGAGTACACACGCACACCTAGAGACCCACACACACACACACATGCAAACTCACACACTGATACTTTCAGTGGACCCCAGGGGTTGGTTAGCCGGTCAGAGATGTGTCATAACTCTCAAGGGGTGGTTTCTTCACCGATCAATCTCAGCTTACCTTTGACCTGTTGTCATGTCCCATTTACATAGTTGAAGGAGAGGACCAGCCTGAGGGCAATGGTAGGAGAACTTACTCGTTCATTCAGTTTTAGTTCTGCTTAACTAACTATAGACGGTTGGCTAAGTTGTGTCTTTCGATCCACTTCTATTTTATAGGGGTTCCCAGTGAAAGCCCATCACAGTCAAATGACTGAGGATCTATCTCTCTAAACAGGAAGTCCTGTATCATCGGTGTTTTCCTGCACACTGCTGCTGCTGATGTGGCTGCTGCTGACCAAGGCTAACGCTACAACTGTCTCAGCTTTTTCATCTTTCCTTCCCACGTTTTTCCCATATTTATTTGAATGTGTGTACGCAGCATTTATGAAGCTGCCCTCGTCATTCTGTGATGCAGCTGGTGGGAGGAGGACAGGCTGGGAGGGGGCAGCCTCACTGGAGGCGCCTCCTGGGTTCACAAGCTGGGTTCTGACCAGTGTGTTTGCGTTGAAGATGAACGCAGATACCGCCACGTTATGTTCGTGGTCACCATGTATCCATAAGTGCTCTTTAAACACCTCTCTCTCTCTCTGACTTTAAGCTCAGGGGTATACAACCTTTTAAATACCCTATCTGATGCATCTTTCCTTTTTCCTTTATTTGCCTATAACCTAGTCTTTCTCTTGCCTAAGTTGGCCCATTAAGCGATTGATAGTTTACGATATACATCCTTCTAATAAACAGCTGCTACAGCCCATGCTATTAAACCATAAACAAATGCAAATACTAACCCTGACTCCCCCCAAAAAAAAATAATAATAATAAAAACATACAAATCGAAAAACCTGAAATAGTCAGTAATGGCCAGGCATTAACCGCCAACACTCATGGTAAATCCTCATGTCTGGTGTGCTAAGCTCCATCCGCTCTGCTCTCCTCTTCTCTGCCTTCCTCTCCTCTCACCGAAAACAGCTGGCGGGGGCCTGTTGGCGGAAGAAAACATCCCTCCATCTTCCTGTCGCTCGCCTACTCCCACTCCATATCTTCCTGTGTCATCTCTCCCCCCCCTTACCTCTCCCTGTCTCTCTGTTCTTCTATTTTCCAGATGAACTGGCTGGAAAGTTGTAGCATCCAATAAACATAGCGCTTAGGGCTTTTTTTTTGCTTCATTTCTGTCGTAGGCCGGCTGTGTTTGGCCTCTGCGGGCCCCTGTGTCGGCTTTCTGGCTAGTGAGACTCTCCAGTCGTTTCCTGAGTGAGACACAAAGGACCATGAGGCAGGGAGCTCTTTTCATTTAGAGATCCCAGATGTACTCACAATAGTACATTTAGCAAGTTACACATCCCACTCTCGAGTTTGAGCCAACTTTGCTTGGTGTGAATTGACTGCATCATACATGCAAATGCTAACTACACCTGAGACATGAGAGCAATTAGCAGAGGATTAAGTGGCCGAAAGGCTGTTTACGTTGTGTTAATTGCATATGTTGGTAATGCGACTAGATAATGATCTACTTTTGCATTGCAGCCACACCAGAAATGCACAATTGTCATACAGTGGCTCAGAAAATGTGTGTTGTGTTGTTTGGGATAAGCACGTAGACCTTCTTGCACATGGGTTTCAGTGCTCAAGGTTGTGTCCTCGGTCAACAAGTGAAGGTCATGTCCGGACTCATAAATTAAGGTGAGATTATAAAGACTGGGATCAATCAAAAGGAAATAACAAGGAAATTTTCCGGCAACATATTTACCAATGATTTGTCTGATGCTGCATACAGCATCCTTTGCGTTGCCCTGCAACAATAACCGCTGTCCTCCACTCTTTTATCTTAGACTCCTTCCTCTTCCCTGCGAAAAAATCATTACCCCAAGATAGAGACAGAGATATGAGATAGTGAGAGTTTTGCATGTGAACGGCTTGCTTTATATGCCATCAACAGATGGCAGACACACAGATGGCTAAAAGCAGTCTCAGTTGCGAGGCAAATCGCCTGAGCAGAGAATGTGTGTTATTTGAGGAGGAGTATACATTGTAAGTCACTTTTGAAAAGAAGGACTCAATGTAAATGACTTTGTGTAAATGCAAATAGCTCAGGGTTAGTTTTCAGAGGGAAAGTTAATAATAAAGGATGTGTACAATCTGAGTCAGATATACTAAGGAACTTGGAAAGCTAAGACTCAAGTCTTTCGATCTTTTGACATAATTTGTCCTTTTTGTAATTTGGGTCATGACACAGATATCAGAGCCATTCCCGGCTTGGTTTTTCCTGCCGTAAAGAGGATGGGTATCTTTAGGCACTTGTGTGAGGCATCACTTTGATACGAACAACCGATTGGACTGGTGGATGCTGTGATCAGGCTTGCTAAAGCTTCAAGTGATTTTGTCACAGTGTCCTGATGGGGGCTTTGGAGTGACAGAACAGTTTCTGTTGATTTGATGTGTCCTCTGATCCTATTTTCGTAGAAACATGACTCTGTATGTTTACTTAGAGACGACAGCAAACCTAACCAGCACTGACTAGTGTGGAAAAGATTTCATATTTTATTCAACAAGATAGGATAGAGGAACAGTCAGGCGGGTGCTGTTCCTTCCATTTCTGTGAGCATATGACAGCTATATATGCAAAGCAATATTCCTTGTTTGTGTAAAGTGTAAGTTTATATGTGTGTATGTATGTATGTTTATGTTAATCATCTCTGGATTTTCTGAATTAAGTTTTTGGCTGTTTAATTTTTATTTATTTGCTAACTGGTCCACTGAATAACCAACAACCACAAGACTGGTGGTTTAGAAGAAGTATAACTTCGAGAGGGAGATACATTTAGGAGGAACAGAGGGAATTATTTTAGCGAGAGAGAGAGAGAGAGAGAGAGAGAGAGAGAGAGAGAGAGAGAGAGCAAGAGGGAGAGAGACAGAGAGAAAGAGAGGGAGAGAGAGAGAGAGAGAAGACAAATATATCTAAGCATAGAACACAGGATAATAATTCTCGTGAATATAAATCTGTGCTGCACTTGCACAGACTCAGTCAGTCTGCTGGGGGGACTGCCCTTTTGGCCATTATGTTAAGAGGGGGAAAAAATGTGTGCAAACTTTTAAATCAATAGTACTGATGCCAAAGTTATGAGGGTAAAGTGATAAAGTGGGCGAGCGGCGAAGCCCTAGCCCAGGCTCAATGTGTAATCTTTATAAATCTTTCTAAAAGCTTTATACATTAAAGGGTGAATCATGTACTTGGAATCAAGAAGGCAGAGAGGAGGCTGCCGGCTCGGTTTTGGCACAACACATTGAACTGAACACATTGACGACCGTTTGAATTTTCCCGACATGCATTTAACAACCTTTCTCCTCGTGGTGTCCTCACGTGGACCTTTTTTAAAGTAAAATTATCCTTAATTATCCTGACAGTGTCTGGTGTAGCTGTATTTTCTGCCTGCCATTATTAGCTCTTGAGCAACAACTTTAGACTAATTTGGGCTCATTGCTCTCTTGTCTTCGATGCCTTAGGAGGCAGAACTCCAGATAAATGTACAGTCACTAATGGGGGAATGGGACTCTCCGATGTGGAGTGTTAGCTCTGTGTTTTGTCCAATCAAATCACTAAAAGCAGCCATCACCGGAATGGAAAAGCTTGATGCAACCGGGGGTAGTTCAATCTCAGATCTCATCAAAGTTTAAGAGGTTGCTCTCAGAGTGAACGGACACGATGTAGGAACCATGATGCTGCAGTGTTCCTACTGCATCACTTACTCAAGACCCATCTGTGAAAAGTGAATGTAAATGGCTTTGCGGTGAACAGCACTTTACTGTACCAGCAGCATATTGCACCAATTATTCTCGTTATGATTGTCCACCCACTGGCATTTAAATTCAGCATTTGTCCATATCCTGCTGTTTATCAAAACGTTTTAGATAACTGATCATTAGCACCCTTTTTGCTTTTTATATCCAATAAGTTGGTTTGTTGAATGTCCTCCAATTAAAAAGCCGAAAAAAGGATTGCAGCAATTTGTGTGTGTGTGCATCACTGCGTGTGAAATTGTATGCATGAGTGTCGGTCTGTACGTGCACACATTTGTGTGTGTGTCTGTCTGAGTCTGTGTATGTGTGTGTGTGTGTGTGTGTGTGTGTGTGTGTGTGTATCAGTGCTTGTGTTTATGTAGGCAAGAGTAAAGGTGTGTACGTGCATACATTTAAGAGTGTATGTGTGTGTGTGTATGTGTGTGTGTGTGTGTGTGTGTGTATGTGTGTGTGTGTGTTTGTGTGTGTGTGTGTGTGTGTGTGTGTGTGTGTGTGTGTGTGTGTGTGTGTGTGAGTGTGTTTGTGGTCTGTGTGGACTATGTGACTTCAAGAGACATTACTTGAAGTCAAGTCAAGTGAAGCTTTCCCTTAAAGAGCAGGAATGTGGACGGGACAGAAGATGATGGGAGGTCTGGTACTACCAGATTGTGAGGTAGCAGCCTGTGGAATTTGGCCTTGTTCCACATCACATACAATCTATCAAGAAGCTGGAACTGTCAGACGGAGCTCCCCCTGCACAATTCTTCGGTGGTGCAGGGGTTCTGCGGGATGTCGGATGGCTGTGAGTGGGCGTAAAATTGCCAGGATGAATGGATTACTGTATTGTGTAATGTGCATGCCATTGCATTATGAATTGCTCCACAAGGTGTAAGAGATTAAGTGTAAAGTTACCAGAAGGTTCTCAGTAACACTGGAACCCTTGTGACCAGCAGAAGGGACCGGGACATTCAGCTCTTCTTGAATCCTGTCGTGCTGATAGGAACGATGGTCATGTGACCACTGTAGAAGAGAGATGATTACCTAACTTTAACTTTTTACTTTTCATGGATTCATATAATGCAATGGGAAGTTGAGGAAATATATGAAGTAATTCCACTAGATGTGATTGAATTGATCACACACAAACACACACTTCATTGGTTTATGATGTTATTATTCAGATGTGACATACTTGAGTGACGGCCACGTACATACTTTGTCATGTGCACAGCGCGTTTTTTTGGTCCTTTTTAGCCCACCAACCCTATAACACTATATAACACAATAAATAGAAGAAGTAATGACAATTCGACCATCCCGGCAAAAGTTATTCATTTCCTGACACATTCCTAGAACCTGCTTACATCACTGCACTCACTCAGCTGGAATGCAACTCTTGCAGCGATTGCAGCAACCAGACTCAAAGGGCTTTTCTCATGACATTCTGCGACGAAGAGTATTCTGAATTAACTTTTAATGAGGAGCACCAGGGCCCTTCCCTTGTTTGTGTGGTTTCCATTGTTACTGGCAGCAGCCCGAAGCTACCAGCACTTATCAAAGCACATGTCCTCCTTATTATCGTGTCCTGTAGCAAACCTGGGGGAAATCAGGCGTTTCAATGTTTTTTTAAATTGACAGTTTGGTCACCGAGGAGAATGCTTTGTTGACATGGACATCGGACACTGTGTTGTGATTGGAAATGATTGATACCTTTTATACATTCATAATTTAATTTTTCAAGGGCAGATGAGCAAAAATAGTGTGGGTAGTTTTCAGACGTCTTCTCCTGGTCTCTTTGAGTTCTAATAGCTGTCTTATCCTATTGACCCTTTGGGCCATATATCCATCTAGCACAGCGCCATCAGCATGCCTTCCAGCTTACTAGTGCTGTGGCTGCTACACTCTATGCCAAGCAGATTAGACGGGTTGAATCCACGGTCTTGTGATTTAGCAACCAGTCAATAGAGGCACGTCAGACTCTCTGAATCAGATTTGAATCTCTCCCAGCAAGCTGTGCCAGGAACCTGAGCATCCGTCTTCCAGCTTGTCTCTCTCCCCCCCCCCCCCCCCCCCCCCCCCCCGTCATCATCGCCCCACCAGCATCTTTACAGAGACTCTTCGCAGAAACTTTCTGTCCTTTCCCAAAAAATGTTCCTGCCTCTGTGCCGTTTGGACATGAGACAGCGTGAAGAAATCACATTACTCAAGACCAAGGGTATTTTTCCACTTGACACAATTTTTTCATTGTGTCAATATTTTTCAGCTTTTCATCTTCTGGTCGCATTATGTCTTCAATGGAGAGCGAGAGCTTCATGTTTCACAAAGACAGCCATTGAGATTATATCAGAGAAACAGAGAGATTGTGTCATGAGGGAGCTTCGAACAGAGCAGTGATGCTGTCAAGCAAAAAAGCATAGATCACATGCAAACCGATCCATTCTTCCGTTTGACGTGCAGAGGGCTGGTCATGAGCCAAACATTCGGAGTCAACCACGAGATGAGACCTCATTGGCAGGAGGGTCAATTGCAGTATCTGCTTAACATTGGCAGAAGGGTCTCAAATGGCTGGCAGCCATTGCCCCCTATAATGTATTGAACTTGAGGGAGTGTATAAAAAAAATGCATGGTTAAGGTCATAAGCTTTTCTATGATCTTTAACATGCATTGAAATAGGCTTGTGACCCCATCCAGATATGTAAGTTTCCGTTTCGCAAAGATTATCAGTCTAGCCTTGATTTCTTTGGACTGCAACTCCCTCCCCTCGTTCCTATTGGTCCTAGCATTTTTCAGTTTGACTGATGCCCGACCAATTTGAAGAAAAAAACAAATGGGAATGAATAGGGATCTCACGCATTCCTCTCACGAGGACAGCATTGAACCGTGAACTGCAAAGAGATTTTTTCTCGTGGACATCTCATTAATGGGATTCCTACCAAAGTGATGCCCAGTGTTTGAGTGTTTGCTTATGTGAACAAACACATCAAGGCCTCGCGTGTCTCATGGCCTCACTGGGATTGTGTTAAAGCAGACCTTCACCGACCAGGAGTCGGAAGGAAACCTAATCCGTTTTCTTGAGCCGTAAGCCTTGACCTGCGCTAGGAAAGTTGACCTCACATCGTCATCGCTGTGTAACAGCAGCAAGTTGTGCTGGATTGCATAACATATCGCTTGAACACACAACACGATGTGCAAATATGGCACACTTTTTGGCGTGAATTGTACGTATACAGTATAGACCACGATATAACACAAAATAGATTGTGTATTGTAGACAATATAATACTGTGTGCATATTGCATATATTGCAATTTCAATCAAACTATATATCTACTTATCTATCTATCTGTCTAGCTTTCTATCTATCTGATATCGTTGTTTCTATCTATCTACTATCTATCCACACATTTATACATCTGTACTTTACTCACTTTACTTCCCATCTGCCCCACATTTCATCGATTTTGCTTCCCAGCTAATTTAAGATTATTCCTGTTCACTAATTGCCATATTATTAGGGCAACGGAGCCATATTCACAGAGCCATCATTAACCAACTGGGCACCGGGCCAAGCAAAGTGCTTCCTCGTCCATGACAAGGAGCTGTTCATGTGTCCGAAACCTGATGGTCTTCATCTCTCTCTCTCTCTCTCTCTCTCTCTCTTTCTCTCTCTCTCTCTCTCTCTCTCTCTCTCTCTCTCTCTTCTCTCTCTCTCTGAGAGTCAGAGAAAGAGATGTACTGGGTGTAGAATGTTTCTCTCGCCTCATTCATCACAAAAGGAAGGGGAAACAAGAGAGTGCAAAGCTGCTTAGAGCTGTGTGATTACGTTAAGGGGATTTCAATCCACTCTCACTGCAAGTGTGTGTGTGTGTGTGCGCGTGTATATATGTGTGTGTATGTGCCTGTGTGTGTGTGTGTGCGTGCATGTGTGTATATGTCAGTGTAGATGTGAGTATATATGTAAGTGTGTGTGTGAGTGTTTATATACGTGATTGTGTGTGTGTGTGCGTTGGTCTATGAGAGAACGAAGAGCGTATAGCAGAAGCTCCGTCTGCTGTAGCTTCAAGTGAGAATGACCTACTTCCTATGAGCATGCTCTCAAATGGATTGCCGTTTGGTGTGTGTGTGTGTGTGTGTGTGTTTGTGTGTGTGTGTGTGTGTGTCTGTGTGTGTGTGTGTGTGTTGGGGGTGGGGGGTAGAGGGAACATCAGAGAGATATGGGGATGGGGGGTAGGGTTAACGTGGAACCATTAAATGAACGATAAGTAGTGGTCTCTCAGGACCTGTGCCTTTGAATAAAATAAATGTGTGTCAAGTTTGATGTATGTATGCGTACATTGTATTGCCTTTGTGTATCTTTGTAGTGTGTGTGTGCATACATGCAGTATCACACAGAGCTCACCTGTGCATACAACGTGGTCAGGCAGTAAACGTGTGTTTATCTGTCAGCCAGACGGCGGCCGTCTGACCTATATATCTTTATGATGTGCTAATGAACCACTCTGAGCAGGTGGACCGTTAAGAACAGGACAACTGATATTTAGAGACAGAGTGTGTACAATTCTATATTTCATTGTAGGGGGGGGGGGTATCTCATCTTATGTGCATAATAGGACCGAATTTTGTAATAATTATTTTGTTCACTAAGCATTTATATATTATAATTGGCTGTACAACTACTGTGCAAGTATGTTTTTCCTTTAAAAATAAAAGTACTCTTGATTGTATTTTACTCTGAGTTAGCTGGATCTCCTGCTCTGACACACTCGATCCTGCTGTGCAGGGTGCAGGGGAAGGTTACCAGTTAAGTGTTTGAGAGTATAGAGAGATTCAGCGATTTGGTATGCACTGGGTCACATCCAGCCTAATCCATTTAACTGTGGAAGGACAGGTTGCTTGGCTGTCGACTGTATTCTCCACCCGCACAGACACACACACACACACACACACCTGCACACACACACACACACACACACGCACACCCGCACACACACACACACACACACACACACACACACACACACACACATACACTCACGGCATCTTTCTGTTTCTCATATCGCTTGCACGTATCTGCTACTGTTTTGTAATCTTGTTCTCTTTTTTCTTCTCCCCTTTGTTAAACGCTCAGTACCGGAGGACTTGTCTCTAGAGGAGAAAGATGAGCTTTCCAACATCCGGCGCAGGAAAAAAGAGCTGCTGGATGATATTGAGGTAATGACTCTCACTGTTCGGCTGATGCTGTTATGCAATGCCACCATCCCGTCAACCCAGCTTTACAACACATCAGATACATTGCACATCAAGGCAACTAAACATCACATCCCATATACTACGCACCAACCCCACTATACATCACATCACATATACTACGCACCAACCCCACTATACATCACATCACATATACTACACACCAACCCCACTATACATCACATCACATATACTACGCACCAACCCCACTATACATCACATCACATATATTACACACCAACCCCACTATACATCACATCACATATACTACACACCAACCCCACTATACATCACATCACATATACTACACACCAACCCCACTATACATCACATCACATATACTACACACCAACCCCACTATACATCACATCACATATACTACACACCAACCCCACTATACATCACATCACATATACTACACACCAACCCCACTATACATCACATCACATATACTACACACCAACCCCACTATACATCACATCACATATACTACACACCAACCCCACTATACATCACATCACATCACATCACACATATACTACACATCGACTATAGCTGTGAAAGGCCCTTTAAAATAATGGCATATTAACAGGTAGCTTGAGGACATGAACCAATATAAGTGTTGCTGTCAGCGTTTTTTGTCTATGTGCAACATGGCGTATGATGGAGAAATTATAGAAAAAATGCACAATGATGCAAAAGCTAATTCATGTTTGGGCACTTTGTCGCAGGACTGTGTTTAATCGGTCGAGCCTCTGTCTTATTGGAAGTGTCAGTATAATGCCTCAGGCATACAAAGCCTGAATTTCACCTCATGTTTGTGGTAGCGTGACACAAACAAGAATAAAAATCCAATTGTTGTAACGGAGCATAGCACACAAAGCTTGGCTGTATTTATGTTTGCGCACTTCAAATAGGACTAACTATCAATATTGGACAAAGACATTGTTTCGCCTCTGTCCCGACACGGCTTGTTCTTTTATCTAAACCCAATGGGTCGAGTGGTTTTAGCTAGCATAAAAACTAACTTGCTTATCTTCTCCATTGCAGCGGTTAAAGTTTGAAATTGCAGAAGTGATGACCGAGATCGAGCAGTTGACCTGCGTGGGGGATAGGTACGATTTTACCCTTTGAGCTTTTCTATTGTATCTTTCACTCTCTTCTCCCTCTCTTTCCTCTTTCAACATCTTTCAACCGCTCACTCCCCCGAGCCTCACACCTGTCATCCTTGTGTGTGTTTGTGTGTGTGTGTATGTATAGGTTTGTGTGTGTGTGTGTGTGTGTGTGCGTGTGTGTGTGTGTGTGTGTGTGTGTGTGTCCACCTGCACTAACTCGCATGCGTTTGAAGAGGGAAACGGAAGTAATCGCTGACCAAACATGTCTAAACATGCTCCATTCAGACCGAGGTGCTGATTGGTTGGATTAGCGGGGAGGGTGACAGCGTTTCTGTGCAGATGGCGAGGGGGCAAAAAGAATACACACACACACTCACACACACACACCTGTGCAGGTGGCTATTTCCATGTGGGATGTATGCAAATCTATCTTAAAATAGACGGTTGTTGAGAGGGAAATTTTACAGGAAAATACAAACCTTTCAAAAAGCATGACGGCTGGTTGACAGACAGGTCAAACCCATTTTCAGCTGTTTGTATATTTCTCCATCTGCCTGTTTTCATGAAGAGTAATAATAACCATTCATGTAACAAAACATTCATGCAACCACATAATTTGTTCAATAAATGAAAAAACAAAACCTGGGGTTGGTGTCTAATCATGTAGCTTGTGTCTGTTTTCTTGATTACAGCAAAACGACACAAAGAAACAAACAGATCGCCATGGGAAGAAAGAAATTCAACATGGACCCCAAAAAGGTCAGGCATCCTCTTGCTTCTCAAATTAAATTCTAAAGGGCCTATTGAGTTACGGCAGGCTGGTATTTTTTATGGTGGACATGAGATTACATTTTCAACATGATTTAATTAGACAGCGTAGGAAACCACACTGATATGTTTCCTGTTTTTGTTATTTTATCCTTGCAAAGGGTCAGCTGTCATATTCTAAACCTCAAACCTCAGGAACAGTCTAAATGCTTGCTCATTCAGCAGATGCTTTCATCCAAAGCGTCTGACAATGAATTTGTAGCTAAATGAAAAGGTAGTCAGACACGTCTAAGGCAAGCATTGATTAGATGTTTTAATCACAGCACGAACATTGTAAGCTTTTACAAGACGCAGGCAATGTGCAGTCCGTAAATCCGCAAAGTATACGACTTCGGACGATCTTTATAGAGAAAGAATGGATACATATTGAGGTGTAGTTTGCTTTTAAAAAGCAGTGTATTTCTTTTACTACAAACAATCAAAACATATGACATTTCATCCACGTTGATTTAAAGCGATGGCCAACAGGATGTTAAAATGTAAAATAACCATAACAAATCACAGGGATGTATCCACCACACATCTACCAAATAAATGGTCAGGAACATTTAGAGGGAGTATGTTAATCGAATCTAAAAGTCATCTTATGACCTCACTGTTGGAAAGACTCAGGGGCGTGGTCTGACGCTCCGCCCCCTCAGTGTTTCGTACTTCCTGAAGAACACGAAACGCCGTCCATAGGCAGCGTTGCCCTAATGTGAGTGGCCTGAATGGGCCACGTGAGTGAACAGTAATTGGTGAGCTGCCTAGCTCAGTAGCCAGGAGGGAAAAAGGACTCAACTCATCAAATCAGCTTGAAGGAATAAAGGGATATCGTTAGGCAAAAATGACTTGTGATTGCAATGGATTTCATGTGTGTGTTTGTGTGTATGTGTGTATGTGTGTGTATGTGTGTGTGTGTGTGTGTATGTGTCTGTGTGTGTGTGTGTGTGTGTGTGTGTGTGTGTGTGTGTGTTTGTGTGTCCTTGTGTGTGTATGTACGTGTGTGACTGTGTGTATGTGTGTGCGATTTGTATGTGTGTGTGTGTGTATGCACTTGTGTGTGTGTGTGTGTTTGTGTATATGTGTGTGGGTGTGTGTGGCCGTGTGTGTGTTTGTCTGTGTGTATGTGTGTACGTTTGCCATGTGTCTCCACAGGGCATCCAGTTCCTCCTGGAGAACGACCTACTCCAGCACACCCCCGAGGACATCGCTCAGTTCCTCTACAAAGGCGAAGGCCTCAACAAAACGGTCATCGGAGACTACTTGGGGGAACGGTAAGGAAGCTAAGCTATAATTCTCTCCCACCTCCTCCCTTCTCTGACAGGAAGAAGAGGAGGATGGAAGACAACAAGGGGAGAAGGAAGGGAGGCCCTCCCTTCCTCCCCACTTCCTGTCTTCCATCCTCCTCTTCTGGAGTAGTTGGTATACATAGGCGAGACTGGAGTTATGGAGCTGGAGGAGGAATCCTGTTTATACCTACATGACGTTTGTTATTGGTGTGGAATCAATTGGATTTGGGGCGGTTTGGATCTGCTTAGCTGAGGTAGAGCGGGTTGACTTGTAACCGGAAGGTTGCTAGTTTGAGCCCCGGCTCCTCCTAGCTGAGTGTCGAGGTGTCCCTGAGCAAGAGCACTTAACCCTAACTGCTTCGTACAAGCTGGCTCGCCTTGCATGGTTGACTCTGCCATCGGTGTGTGAATGCGTGTATGAACCATTGTAAGTTGGTTTGGATAAAAGTATCGGCTAAATGCCCTGAATGTGAACGTAAATGTTAGAACAACATGGCAGCCTAAGCCAGAACAAGAGGTTTCCCTTTTTGGTTAACTACCCCCCCCCCCACCTGTGATTAACACTTGAATGATGATGGTATCATTGGAAATGTTAGAATATTCTCATGAATCCATAATATAACTTTTAAATTATACAGATTCAGCTCCCTGCTGTCGGTGATATTTAACAGTGTCTCAGTTTCTTGGATGCCCCAAAAACATTCCTGTCAGCCGTGGCTCATTGGTGTTCCTAAAGATTCCACTTATTAATAGATCCATGTTCATGTTAGAATCGGAAAAGTTTTCTGACGTTAACCGTTGTATTCCCACCCTTCTGTGCTGCTCAGTGATGACTTCAACATTAAGGTGCTGCAGGCGTTTGTTGAGCTGCACGAGTTTGCTGACCTTAATTTAGTACAAGCTTTAAGGTGAGCAGTGTTTATTTTGAATGTGTGTGTGCTTGTTTGTGTGTTTATGTGTGTGCATGTGTATGTGTGTGTGTGTGCGTGTTTGTGTGCTTGCGTTCATGTTCAAATGCTTTTCAATTACTTCTATGAATACACAGCGTAGAAGTAATTTGCCACTCTTTAAATCGAGTACATGCTTTCCTTCTGTCTTTCCTTCCTTCCATCCTTCCTTCCTATTTTCCTACCTCCCTACTGTTGTGCATCTGCAGACAGTTCCTGTGGAGCTTTAGACTTCCTGGTGAAGCCCAGAAGATTGATCGCATGATGGAGGCCTTTGCCTCCAGATACTGTGGATGCAATCCAGGCGTCTTCCAGTCCACAGGTACCTAACACACACACACACACACACACACACAGCCAGGGCCACACACACACACACATACACACGGCCATGGCCACACACACACACTCACAGACACACACACACACACACACAAAAACGCACACACAAACACAGCAACAGCCACAGCCACGGCCACACATCCACCCACCCACACACACACACACACAGTCAGCTAATGCAGGCGGCCCTGTGTCTCAGGAAAGAAAACATTACTTGACCAGCCTTCCACACATCCCCCCCCTCCCCCCAACCAAGACACAGATCAGTCCCCCCGCCTCCAAAACCTCCACAGAGGCTCTCTTTATTACAGTGTATTATTCCTTTACACAGCAAGGACCTTGAGCTGGTCCTCCTCTCTGATGGATCCATCAGAACATCTCATCACATCTCCTCGTGTGTGTGCAACCCCCTTCCAGGCGTTCTCATCTCCCGACCGAATGCCTGTAATGGGGTGCACCAAATTAGTGTTTTTGGCAAGAGAGTGTTCTTGGACTTATGAGAAGGCTTCAGAGGGGAGCGTCATTCGCCCCAGTTACACGGGTTCAGCGGCCGGAGGGACATTGGTACGGAGGGTCTTCTGACAGAGGGAGGATGCGTTTGATATTGCGCTGTCGAATTCGGCATCACCGTTTGTCTAAACCTCATTAATTCATCTCCTTGACTTTGTTGTGGTTCTTCTTGTCCGGGTCTCATTCCTCTCGCTCCGGGGGGGGATTGTTAACTGCCATGCAGAGCTCAATAAAGGAATGGTAATTGCGTTGCGGTTGAACGCTACAACTCAGGGTCCCCTCTCCATCTGGTGTGTACATATCAACGGTGGTGGTGGGTGGTAATGATTAGTGAAGGGGGTATTGACCAGTGATGCACCCTCCCCACCTACCCTCTCCCGTCCCCTCTTGATTGTGGCGGTCAGGGATGTGCTAAGGAGGTGTGTGTTGGGGGGAGGTGGTCATCCATATTAATGGGGTTCCAGCCAAGGCTTCTTAAGTATTACACTCACGAGTCACATGGCGTAAGATGTTCCAAGTGTGTGTAATGTACGTATGTGTGTGTGTTTGTGTGTGTGTGGGTGTACATGTGTGTGGGTGTACATGTTTGTGTGTGTATGTGTATGTGTGTGTAATGTATGTATGTATTGTTTTACATGTGTGTGAATATAAATGTTTGTGAGTGTACGTGTGTGAGCATAAATGTTTGTGTGAGCGTGTGTGTGTGTGTGTGTGTGTGTGTGTGTGTGTGTGTGTGTGTGTGTAAGTATGTGTGAATGGGTTAAAAGTAGGGCAACAGAGTAACACTGGTGTTCTGAATTATTTATAGCGTTTAAAGTGTATTGGATATGCGGATTGCATGGATAGAGAGAGAAATAGATGGATGGGCAGACAGATGGATGGACTGATGGATGGATAGATAGATAGATATCAAGATAGGTAGTGAGACTGACGGGTAGACAGATAAATTACATTCACAATGACAAACAGACAGACAGACAGATAGACAGACAGATACATGTCCTTGGGAAGTCATATCTGTTGCGAATGGGATCAGGTTTGTGACCTAGAAAAGCGGGAAGCTTACTGGATTAATATCTCACTCCTAGCAGGCAGGGCAAGGTCAACAGGCAGCATACCCTCATCTAGATAGACAGCTGATTCATCCAATCACCGAGTCCATCCGGGCTAATGATAATAATTATAATACTGACGACCAACATAACAAGAGTATTGTAAAGAATGTATTGGTGACCGACCACCGAGTAGTATTGGTCAAGGTCACTGCATTAGCCGACCGAAGACGATTCTACAGAAACTCAGAGGAAGTGATATTAAGGGCTGATGTCATGAAGCAAGCCAGTAAACTGAATGGTTTAACAAAAACTTGATTTGACTGTTTAATACTTCCACAAGGAAAAATGAAAAATTTCCGTCTACCGTGGCTGTTAATGAGGCAATTTTACTTCATCCATCATCAGGATTAAGTCATTTTGAGGGCAATTCGTTCTCGGAACAAAGTTTTTTAATTAATAGCCCAGGTTATAATGAGATACAATTTACATGGGATCTGACTAATATGCTAATATCAGTGGCGGAGACGGTAAACGAATCACAGAACGACAAACCATTTTGAATGCAAGCATTCATTGGACCATCTTCTGTGTGACGTCATGTGTGTGACGTCATGTGTGTGTGGCGTGTTCGCTCTGCCCCCAGACACATGCTACGTGCTGTCCTTTGCCATCATCATGCTGAACACCAGCCTCCACAACCCCAACGTGCGCGACAAGCCCCCCGTCGAGCGCTTCATCTCCATGAACAGAGGCATCAACGAGGGGGGGGACCTGCCAGAGGACCTGCTCCGGGTGAGCCCACAGTGTGTGTGTGTGTGTGTGTGTGTGTGTGTGTGTGTGTGTGTGTGTGTGTGTGTGTGTGTCAAGTTGGGCATGATAGGTCTTGATAGGTTTATTGTGCAAATAAACCTGTCATGTGTGATAGGTTATGTGTGAGGGGAGGTATCGTTGTTGTAGTGTGTGTGTGTGTGTGTGTGTGTGTGTGTGTGTGTGTGTGTGTGTGTGTGTGTGTGTCCAGACTTCTCAAGTTGTGGTTCCAGCTGGAGGGAACCGTGCGTTAGCTCAAATCAAGTCTTTACATCTCTTTCCCTTTTATCGCTCTCTCTCTCTCTCTCCCTCTCTCTCTCTCTCTCTCTCTCCCTCTCTCTCTCTCTCTCTCTGTTTCATACCCAGAATCTGTACGAGAGCATAAAAAGTGAACCCTTTAAGATCCCTGAGGACGACGGGAACGACCTCACGCACACCTTCTTCAACCCAGACCGAGAGGGCTGGCTGCTCAAACTAGGTGAGTGCAAACCAAGCCCCTCTGATATGATCTGGCTCTCAGTCACATCGGAGGGTTAGTGTAGTGATTCAATATAGACCTGCTTCCGTCCAAAGTTACCTACAGTTAAAAGGGATTTGGGTCACTGGGAAACAAGTCATTAAGGTAAGGTTTAGACAGTGTATATGGAGACAGGTCATTTGGAACCAGGTAGGATTTGGACAGTGGATACTGATACAGGTCATTAAGGAGCAGGTAAGGGTTGGACAGTGAATACAGAGACAGGTCATCAAGGAGCAGGTAGGGGTAAGACAGTGGATACTGATACAGGTCATTAAGGAACAGATCAGGGTTTGACTGTGAGTACAGAGACAGGTCATTAATGAGCAGGTGAAGGTAAGACAGTAGATACAGAGACAGGTCCATAAGGAGCAGGTAGGGGTTAGACAGTGAGTACAGAGACAGGTCATTAAGGAGCAAGTAAGGGTTTGACAGGTAGTACAGAGAAAGGTCTTTAAGGAGCAGGTCGGGGGTTAGACAGTGCGTACAGAGACAGGTTATTTCGAAGCAGGTTAGGGTTAGACAGTGAGTACAGAGACAAGTTATTTAGGAGCAGGTCGGGGTTAGACAGTGGATACATAGACAGGTCATTAAGGACCAGGTAACAGTTGGACATAATGCCTTTGTTATTTGCCCCAGTGTGTGTTATTTGTTTTGAAGCCAGTGTCTGTGCACACCTGGCAACACACCTACACAGTAAACACACCACATGAATCATCATAAATATTTGTGGATTTGACCCGGGAGATCGAATGGTATAAATGTGCTTAATGGTATTTGCTTGGAGTGTGTTTGTGAGTGAGTGTGTGCGTGTAGGCATTTTAATGAATGTGTATTTTGTGTGTGTGTGCTTAAATGTGTGTATCTTAGTTTGCATTGTGTTTTAGTATGTACATTTGAATATGTGTGTGTGAGTGTTTTTGAATGTGTGTGTGTGTGTGTGTGTGCGTGCGTGCGTGTGTGCGTGCGTGCGTGCGTGCGTGCGTGCGTGCGTGCGTCCGTGCGTGCGTGCGTGTGTGCGTGTGTGTGTGTGTGTGTGAGTGTGTGTGTGTGTGTGAGTTAGTATGAGTGTGTGTGGGTGTGGGTGTGTGCTGAAAAGTGTGCTCGGAGAGTTTTTGGAACTGCTCATTTGTGTCCTATCAGTCCTGAGTTCTGTGTGCTGGCATGTGTTTTGCATCAGCACACCTCCGTCTTTCTACACTCTGTACTCACCTCATGGCTTTGCATGCATGACTCCCCCGCAACTGCCCACCGGAGGGCCTTAATGAGTCTTTGAAACTTTACAGCCCAATGAGCTTTTCTCCTGGTGTCCACTTCCTGATCCACCGTGGTGCTGAGTTACCAGGACGTTTGTTTGTTGCCCTTTCAGAGGTGGACATGCTGCTGCAGGCAGCTTCACTGTGGTTCTTCACCTTCGTGCATTCACATACACACACACGCGCACACAATTCACTCATTCACACACACACACACACACACACACACACAGACAAATGCGCACACATGCACAGAAACAAACACAGACATCATTTATTGTAACATTCCAACAACGCCTATGGAATGTCTCTATAGTGTAATCAAATCGAGCATATGTGTATATATAGTCTATTCCGATTAACCCAGCATGGTTTAAATAACCAGCACCATAACATTCTCCTGTGTTTCCTCTCAGGGACACTATTCCAGTAATATTTCTCAAATTTTACTTTTGCAAACGGATCCCTGGAGAACTTGAAGGAACGACGGAAAACACCGGTCATAAAAAGAGAAACTAACGGATAAAACAGGATTCCTCATCTCCCAGGGTGGAGATTTGAGTTTAAAAGACACACTTAAATAAAGAGGACCACCCTGTCGTTGTGTTTTGACGGTGTAGTAATATGCCACTTTGAGCAAAGCAGCAGAAGACGGAGTATGCTAAAGTATGTATGTATGCTAGACACATAAACACATACATGCAGAGGCAGCAGCATGTGTGAGCCATATCTCTGAGATTTGCTCATGTAGCACTTTTACTTTTAGTATCTCCTATAGTTACTGTTCTCAGCCTCTTAATACCCTGCGTCTGCTGTTGCATTGTACTGGGACTTCTGAGTTAATGTGTGTGTTTACATGTGTGCATATACTTACATGCCACGTGGGGCTGTTGCGCAAGCTCTCATGCTTTCTACTCACAGCCAAAAAGAGAAACGATTTATCTTGTCTTTGTGGATGACTTTGGTTGCACTGTTGCTGTTGTTATGATTGTCCTGGGCTGAACAATCAGGGGACATCACTCTGGAGTATTGTGTTAGATCGCTCCAAATGTGTACAGTCCTCTTCAACATGTGTACATGCTTGTGCCCGTGTTTCTTTTCTGTGTGTGTGTGTGTGTGTGTGTGTCTGTGGGTGTGTGTGCATGTGTGTGTGTGTGTTTGTGTGTGTGTCATTCTTTGCTTGCTCTACAATGTTAATATGATGCAAATTAATAATGTATTATTTTAATGAAACATTGTCCTAATGAGTTGGAATCTAAGAAGAAAATGTATGGTTTGCCAGATTTTTTATATATTACATATTTATTTTAGCTTACACCAATATGATTATTTTTCATTCATGATTACAAATGATACTCTATCTGTCTTTAAAACTGTAGGATATCTTCATGTATAGATCATTCATTTTTCAATGTACTTAGCACAGGTTTAGGGACATCCCTGTCAGATCACTTCCTGTCTGGAGGTGCCTTCCAGTCCTTCACCTTTTGGTCACTTCCTGTTCCTTCCTGTGCTTACTTCCTGTCAGGGGGCCGGGTGAAAACCTGGAAGCGACGGTGGTTCATCCTGACAGACAACTGCCTTTACTACTTTGAATACACCACAGTAAGTCTTCATGTTTAAAGTTTTAACACACATATGTGCATGGGATTTTTAGTTGTTAGTGCTTGTACATACAGTGGGGCAAAAAAGTATTTAGTCAGCCACCAATTGTGCAAGTTCTCCCACTTAAAAAGATGAGAGAGGCCTGTAATTTTCATCATAGGTATACCTCAGCTATGAGAGACAAAATGAAAAAAAAAAAATCTAGAAAATCATATTGTCTGATTTTTAAAGAATTTATTTGCAAATTATGGTGGAAAATAAGTATTTGGTCAATAACAAAAGGTCATCTCAATACTCTGTTACATGCCCTTTGTTGGCAATGACAGAGGTCAAACGTTTTCAGTAAGTCTTTACAAGGTTTTCACACACTGCTGCTGGTATTTTGGCCCATTCCTCCATGCAGATCTCCTCTAGAGCAGTGATGTTTTTGGGCCACACAGATTTTCAACTCCCTCCAAAGATTTTCTATGGAGTTGAGATCTGGAGACTGGCTAGGCCACTCCAGGACCTTGAAATGCTTCTTACGAAGCCACTCCTTCGTTGCCCGGGCGGTGTGTTTGGGGTCATTGTCATGCTGAAAGACCCAGCCACGTTTCATCTTCAGTGCCCTTGCTGATGGAAGGAGGTTTTCACTCAAAATCTCACAATACATGGCCCCATTCATTCTTTCCGTCATACGGATCAGACGTGCTGGTCCCTTGGCAGAAAAACAGCCCCAAAGCATGATGTTTCCACCCCCATGCTTCACTGTAGGTATGGTGTTCTTTGGATGCAACTCAGCATTCTTTCTCCTCCAAACACGACGAGTTGAGTTTTTACCAAAAAGTTATATTTTGGTTTCATCTGACCATATGACATTCTCCCAATCCTGGGAGAATGTCAATCCCATTCTGGATCATCCAAATGCTCTCTAGCAAACTTCAAACGGGCCCAGACATGCACTGGCTTTAGCAGGGGGACACGTCTGGCACTGCAGGATTTGAGTCCCTGGCGGCGTAGTGTGTTAGTGATGGTAGCCTTTGTTACTTTGGTCCCAGCTCTCTGGAGGTCATTCACTAGGTCCCCCCGTGTGGTTCTGGGATTTTTGTTCATCGTTCTTGTGATCATTTTGACCCCACAGGGTGAGATCTTGCATGGAGCCCCAGATCGAGGGAGATTATCAGTGGTCTTGTATGTACTCCATTTCCTAATAATTGCTCCCACAGTTGATTTCTTCACACCAAGCTGCTTACCTATTGCAGATTCAGACTTCCCAGCCTGGTGCAGGTCTACAATTGTGTTTCTGGTGTCCTTTTACAGCTCTTTGGTCTTGGTCATAGTGGAGTTTGGAGTGTGACTGTTTGAGGTTGTGGACAGGTGTCTTTTATACTGATAAGGAGTTCAAACAGGTGCCATTAATACAGGTAACAAGTGGAGGACAGAGGAGCCTCTTAAAGAAGAAGTTACAGGTCTGTGACAGCCAGAAATCTTGCTGGTTTGTAGTTGACCAAATACTTATTTTCCACCATAATTTGCAAATGAATTCTTAAAAAATCAGACAATGTGATTTTCTGGATTTTTTTTTTCATTTTGTCTCTCATAGCAGAGGTTTACCTATGATGAAAATTACAGGCCTCTCTCGTCTTTTTAAGTGGGAGAACTTGCACAATTGGTGGCTGACTAAATACTTTTTTGCCCCACTGTATATGTATCTGCTTTTTACTATGTGTCTGTTACTTGGGGCAGGATTATGTACACAAAAAGTGCAGTAAGTCTTCCATTTGTCTTTACTGTCTAATGGGAAAGCGTGTGTGTTTTTGGGAGTGAGGTTCTCCCCTCTCATTGGTGCTTATCTGTGCTAGCTGCTCTGTCAGCAATGTCCTCCCGCTACCCTGGTATTATCCACCAGGCCACCGTCATTACGTCCTGTCCCCTGGACAACTTACTGCACACACACACACACACACATGCCGGTTCACACACATGCACAGCACACGTGCACACACTCGTTTGAGTGCACCCACAGACACGTGCGCCCTGTTAAAGAGATAGGAACAACGGGTGACAGAGAAATTAAGGTTCAATTCAAGTGGGAGCAAACCATGTTTGTCCTCTCTAACTCTTGGTCTCTTCCCTTCCCTTTTCCCCTCCTCTGACCCCCACCTCACCTCCTCTACTCTACCCTCCGCCTCCTCCTCCTCCTCCTCCTCTTCCTCCTCCTCTTCCTCTGCCTCCTCCTCCTCCTCTTCCTCCTCCTTCCCTACCTCCTCCTCCTCCTCCTCCGCCTCCTCCTCCTCCTCCGTCTCCTCCTCCTCTTCCTCCTCCTTCCCTACCTCCTCCTCCTCCTCCTCCTCCTCCACCTCCTCCTCCTCCTCCTCCTCCTCCTCCTCTTCCTCCTCCTCCTCCGCCTCCTCCACCTCCTCCTCCTCCTCCTCCTCCTCTTCCTCCTCCTCCTCCGCCTCCTCCACCTCCGCCTCCTCCAACTCTTCCTCCTCCTCCTCCTCCTCCTCCTCTTCCTCCTCCTCCTCCTCCTCTTCCTCCTCCACCTCCTCTTCCTCCTCCTCCTCTTCCTCCTCCTCCACCTCCTCTTCCTCCTCCTCTTCCTCCTCCACCTCTTCCTCCTCCTCCTCCTCCTCCTCCTCCACCTCCTCCTCTTCCTCCTCCTCCTCCTCCTCCTCTTCCTCCTCCTCTTCCTCCTCCTCCTCCTCCTCCTCCTCTTCCTCCTACTCCTCCTCCTCCTCTTCCTCCTACTCCTCCTCCTCCTCCTCCTCATCCTCCTCCTCCTCCTCCTCCTCCTCCTCCACCTCCTCCTCTTCCTCCTCCTCCTCCTCCTCTTCCTCCTCCTCTTCCTCCTCCTCCTCCACCTCCTCCTCTTCCTCCTACTCCTCCTCCTCCTCCCCCTTCTCCTCATCCTCCTCCTCTTCCTCCTCCACCTCCTCCTCCTCCTCCTCCTCCTCCAGGATAAGGAGCCCCGTGGCATCATTCCGCTGGAGAACCTGAGCATCAGGGAGGTGGATGAGCCCCGGAAGCAAGTGGGTGGTTTAATAACAAACAAAAAACAACTTATTTTGGATTTCCTTAAATGGGAACATCACGCTCTGTCTTTACAGAATTTCCCCTTGAACATTATTCCCTCTCATAATCTCATAAAGGTCAGGTCTGATTGGAAAGACGTGAACGATCAGATGGTTGCTGGTTAGTTTTCTGACAGTAGAGGTGAACATTATTGACCGTACACTACATAATCCTTTACATGACCAGAAAAGTAGTAGGTATATGTTACATCTACTAACCAAGTTAGGTCTTTGAATGAGGTTATAAGATACCCACTCCTCTTCTGGTTGGTATTTAAGCTTTCCTAAAGGACCTCTGCAGGACACCAACACCAGTATACATTACAGCTCTATCTGTTATTTATCGTCAAGCGTTACCTGAGACGCACCACTCCGCTGCAGGGCACTGCACACTGCAAATCACTCCTTCAAATTCCTGCGCTCATTCCAGGACTCCATTTAAATTCAACCTCTGTCATTCAACCTATTTATAGAAACGTGCTGAGCGGTGTTGTGAGCCAAACGATGTCCGGATGTTTGTGGTGACATCATATTTTAGATATCAACTTGATCATGACCATCATGGCCAGGGCGCCGCAGCATCGGGCCCGAAACCTCGCCGCTTACATCACGATGATGTCATGATGACGTCATGGTTTACATTGAGATGTGGCCGAAATGGTTATCCCTTCAGCTCCTCTGACGTCACCTCCCTTTCCTTCTCCCCTTCCCCTTCCTCCCCTTGTCCCCTCCTCCCCTCCTCCCCTTGTCCCCTCCTCCCCTCCTCCCCTCCTCCCTCCTCCCCTTCTCCCTCCTCCCTCCTCCCCTCCTCCCTCCTCCCTCCTCCCCTCCTCCCCTCCTCCCTCTTCCCCTCCTCCCCTCCTCCCCTCCTCCCCTCCTCCCCTTCTCCCCTCCTCCCTCCTCCCTCCTCCCCTCCTCCCCTTCTCCCCTCCTCCCTCCTCCCTCCTCCCCTCCTCCCTCCTCCCTCTTCCCCTCCTCCCCTCCTCCCCTTGTCCCCTCCTCCCCTTCTCCCCTCCTCCCCTTCTCCCCTCCTCCCTCCTCCCCTCCTCCCTCCCCTCCTCCCCTCCTCCCTCCTCCCTCCTCCCCTCCTCCCCTCCTCCCTCCTCCCCTCCTCCCCTTCTCCCTCCTCCCTCCTCCCCTCCTCCCTCCTCCCTCCTCCCCTCCTCCCCTCCTCCCTCCTCCCCTTCTCCCCTCCTCCCTCCTCCCTCCTCCCTCCTCCCCTTCTCCCCTCCTCCCTCCTCCCTCCTCCCTCCTCCCCTCCTCCTTTCCACCAATAGAACTGCTTTGAGCTGTACAACCCCAACCACAAGGGGCAGGTGATCAAGGCCTGCAAGACGGAAGCGGACGGTCGTGTCGTCGAGGGCAACCACGTGGTGTACAGGATATCGGCGCCCACGCCGGAGGAGAAGGAAGAGTGGATCAAATCCATCAAGTAAGACCATCTCCCTAGCGCTCACCTCGGACAGGCACGAGGATATCGTAGTGGCTACTCCGAGCCGAAATGTACTGGGTTCAATCCCTGATGTCCACAGTCTTAACGGTAGCGGCCTTTGAGCAGGATGCTTAACGTCTAGTTAATAGATAATATATTACGTTTGACTTGTAGTCAATTAGTCCCAGGGTTTTCTTTCTTTCACTTCATGTTTGTTTCGACCCATCGCGTTGCTGAGGCAGAGATCAGTAAGTGCGTATTTGGCCAACACAAACTCAGCCAGCAGCAGAAAACTGTAAAGAAGTGTGTGGTATCAAATCAGCATTGTGTGGACTTAACTTGACATGCCAGATTGTTTGTTAGACAAAACCATCTCGGAACTAGTCCTTGGAAAACAGTTTGGATTGGGGCAGGTACTTTAAATAAATACTTGACAGGGGATTGAATGAACCATCTGTCTATCACTGTCCTCCACGTATCACGTAGATCAGGTAGTTCCTCATAGGACGCTGATTGGTCTGAACCACTGTGGTTTGGCCAAAAGTGTATGACTCGCACAAATCTCTTTGTATCTTCATAACGAGAGAGGAAACAAGCACCTAGGCTCTGCAGTCTCCCACCAGAAGTTTTGCCATAAAATAGCTGCACTACTGGAACCCAGATTAAGATGTGGCATACCACGTTTTACTCTTAATTGGGTAATTGCATTTATAGAAGCACTGTGGGAGTATATAGTATGGCCGTCCACTGGGCCTGTGTGGCAGGTAAGCGGTGTGGGTTTGTGTACGTGTTTGTGCGTGTGTGTTAGTTACAGCCCTGGTGTTATATGAGCTCCAGATGTAATTGCCTGCAGACTACACCTGGATAATATTCTGGGTATCAGACGATCTGCGAGCTCATGTTCTTATATCAGAGAGATTTGGAAATCTCAAATGCCAATCACAACTGTGGGGCCCCCTTTGGGAGGGAACACCGGTGAGGAATTTTCATAAACAACCAAGATGGCTGCGGCTGATTTGTCACACTTCTCGTTGCCCTGATTGGTTGTAGGTCTATCCAATTGCATCCAGATGCCTTTGTGTTGGGTCCGTTGATAAGGCCCCTTGGAATGCAAAATGAACTGAGACGTCCCAGACTTATTTGCATTTGCGTATTGGTCTGGTGATGTCGTGCCACATGGATGGTGCAATGTAAAATCAAGAAGGCTCAGCAGAGCGCTAATTCACTGTAATAAAGTACATGTATTCATAGTATAATAGAGATGACCCCAAGAACCCTTAACATTTAACCACAAACACTAATACATGCGTTTTATGTGTGTGTCTGTGTGTGTGTTTGTGTTTGTCCGTAGAAGTGTAGAAGTGGGTGTAGATCTCAATAGAAAATTAGGTCACAGACACCAATAATATGCGCTAATGCGTTAGCGTTAGCCTGGGCTCATGCGTTTGCCTTTGGGACGATAGATTCATGCATCTCTAGTTTCTGTAAGTTCCCGCTCCACTGGTGCAGCAGGCAGATACACACTTTCACCATGGGCAATATAAACCAACTCTATGGATAAATCAGCTGCACAGTTCATAATGATCGGAGCGGAATGCTCCAGTGGGCCGTCAAAATAAACTCACTGTTCTATGGTTCTTGTTCCTTGGGAAATGTTTTGTGGGAAAATGTTTGACAATAGTGGCCCTCCCCCCCAAAAAGCATAAACATCACAGTATGGTGTGTGTGTGTGTGTGTATAGAGCTGTAGAGCTTCACTGTTGGTGAGGGAAGAGTGGAGGGAATCAGAGATGTTTAGCCTGCTTCTTGCTTTGTGCTGGCGCTAACAGGATTTAGCATGCATGAAACTCGGCTTCTATTTGGAGCCAAAATGGCTTCCTGACGTGGGTGCTTTGATGGTATGGGGAAGCCTGATCCTGAATGGCTCAGAACAGAATGAGGAAATGGCACTGTTGTTTTTTCTTTGCTACTGTTTAACGTGTATCACAGCAGGTAGGGATTCATCATGTGTGAAGTCTGAGTGTGTGTGTGTGTGTGTGTTTGTGTGTGTATGGGCAATATCTTGCCAGAATAGGGAATCAGTGAGGTATGCCTGGGAAACTCAATGAAATATGAGTAAACGTGTGTGTGTTCATGGTGCGAGGGGTTAGCATGTTATTTCAGGAACCATGGAAACTAGGTCACTGCAACTTCTTTCCCATTTTTGATCCAGTTAGGGTAGGGGTTGGTGTCAATGTGCTTCTAGTATTTCCATATCAAAGATGCACAAGCCGCTCCTCTCAAGTGGCCTTGCTCGGTCGCTGATTGGTTCATTCATGAACTATGTATTTTCCTGATCTTTGATTGGCTGTTTAATGTACTGCATTTCATGGTTTTTGATAAACCTCTTTAATATATTATGTTATTATTTGGTCTTTGATCTTATTTTTAGTGAACAGTAATTTCCTGATGTTCAATTTGCTCTTTAATGTACTATGTTATTACTTAGCCTCTGATTGGGTCCTAACGTAATCCTGTCCTCTGATTGGGTCCTAACATAATCCTGTCCTCTGATTGGCTGTTCCAGGGCTAGCATCAGCAGAGACCCATTCTACGACATGCTGGCCACCAGGAAGAGACGGGTCGCCAACAAGAAGTGAAGGACAGTCTTATCCTCCACCTGTGACCTCAAACACCAACCCCGCCATACACAAATACACCATACACTCATCCACCCTATACACACACACACGCACGCACACACACACACACACACACACACACACACACACACACACACACACACACACACACACACACACACACACATACACACACACGCACACACACACACACACACACACACACACACACAAAAGCAAAGTCACATTCCATGTATAAACAGCACTAGCCAACCGGACCTGTGCTGCAAGTTGTTGGACATGTTGAGGATGAAACACACTAACAATTTACCTTTGGCAGACTTATCCAGGGGCCAATCCCCTAGGGGGCCAGAAGGAGAGTAGGTTAGGGGCCACAGGAAACAGGACTGCAAGGACAGCACTGTTCTGGACTGTGTCTGCGCACATCGACACACACATACACACACGCACACACACACACACGCACACAGGCAGACAATCACACACAAGTACGCTCCCGCAGGCGTACACAGACACACACACATACACACACAAACTGTAAAGAAGGACAACACTGATACTACACACACGTCGGTGTGTGCATGCCTGTGTGAGTGTTTGTGTGCTACTCTGAAATATTATGTCTCAAGCTTGACCTTTCTGTTGTCCCCTTCCATCTCCCTCCTTCCTCCTCCTCCTCCTCCCTGTGTCTTTATGGGGATTTCATTTCCTGAATGACCTGAGCAAAGCACAACTGCCATTTCGGTGCTTTGACAGGGGGCCACATGCAAACATGTGTATATGTGTGTATGATGTGTGTATGGTATGCAGTTTAACATATAGAATGTGTGCACTCTGCGTGTGCCCACAGCACTGTGCTTTACATGTACAAACTCAACAAAAAGAGATTTGCGTGGCACACCAAGGTCACAGCTCATATGTCTGTTTGTTTGCTAGAGAGAGAGAGAGAGAGAGAGAGAGAGAGAGAGAGAGAGAGAGAAAGAGGTTAGGGGTGAGGAGGAGAGGAAGTGTGTGTGTGTGTGTGAAAGATGACGGGAGGTCATCCAGGGGGCGGGTATGGACGGAAAGTTACATTTTGCAGCATAACCTCCACTAGAACACATTCCATTCTAATGCTCAAAGTCCTCTCAGAAACCGACAGCCTCAGCGATCTGCAGTACCGCAGATTGACAGTTCCGTTTTTTTCTTCTCCAGTTCATCATGGTTATAACTCAGCTGGACTGACGACAGTTGTTTGTGTAGACCACATCGTTTTGTAATGTGCATACTTTCATTGTGCTTTCTTTGTTTCTTTTTGTTGGGGAGGCTGATTTGATAGGAGATGAAACGTAAACCTACTTTTGGACTAAATAGCCGTGAAATGAGAGAATCTGTGAAAGGGCCTTTTTAAGACTGATATAAGCTTGGCTTAGTTATCATATGAAGCTCCTTTACTCTCACCCCCTTGTGTCTGCCTGCAAGGTATCCATGAAAGTTTCATGCATCCATGTGTTTTTTGTTCATATTCATTTTGTTATTTTGTATTTCTCTTGCTTGCTTCTTTGTGTTGCCTGTTTAAATATAAACACTTACAAACTGTCCTTGATTTTCTAATTTATTTTCAGTGAAATGTTTTTTACTATACTCGTAAATGTAAAAAAAAAAATATATGCCTAAGTTATGTATGTGTATATATTGTATAGGTTTTTTGTTCACCTTATGTTTTGCTAGTGTGGTTGTATGCTGTTTTGAAGCCAGTTATGTAAACTAGCTGACGTTCGGGGTGTTCTGTATCCAACAGATGTAAACTATATCAACCAAAATTGTCTTGACCATGATGACGACGAGTATGAAGATGATGATAATGTCGATGATGATAACAATGGGGATGATGATAACAATGGTGGTGGTGTTGGTGGTGGTTACGATGAGGATTGTATCACTCAGGCTGTTTTGTGATAATAACTGTGATGATTATAAGAATAAGCCATGACTGAGGGTATGACAGCGGTGTCAGAGTAAAGATGTGATTAACTGATGACTATATGACATAGATGACTGGTGAATATATTTCTGACAGTGGTATCCATCATCAATAAGCTTGATGGTGTCCATGATGTGGATGGTAATGTCGAAGATGATGTCAAAAACAATCAACGGTTTTGTATGTGATTGTAAAATAAAATGAAAGCCCTAACATTTGGGCAGAGTTTAGCTTGTACTACCCTTTGAGGGCTATGGTTACTTTTACTTTTATATTCCATGTATAATCTATTGGTCACTTTGTATATTATGTATATCTACCATATACATATATCTTATATCACCCGTGTGGCTTCATTATTATGAATGCGCCTTTTGACCTACTTATCTGCCTTTGTAGTGGCATCATGAATAATTAATCTGTCGCTTATGAAGAGGTATTGAGTAAAAGGCCTACGTTTTAATATAGATTTGGATTTTATATATATGCCTGCTGTGTGTTCAGATTATAAACCGATTACACGCTGAAGGACAACCGACAAGTGAAACGGGTGAAAGGAAATAAATAAAGATACTCTACCACCCTCTATCGGTAACTTCAGTAAACTACATCTTTGAAAAACCTTTTCCAGAATTAGATTTTTCTTTATTACTAAATTAACTGCTTCTATTTTAATTGGTTATGCCAGTTAGTTGGATACATGTGGCTGTCCATTTATTAGAAATTTAGAATTTAGTTATGTGTAATGCTGGTTACTCGTGAGCAGCCCAGTTTCTTGCTATATCAATAGCAATGATTAAACAGTAAAACCTTATCTTTTGGTTTTAATAAAAACAAACAAGCAACATAGAAGGACAGGATATTTTGGATAAATGTTTAAAATGGCGGTACAGTTGTACAATATGCACATAATAAAATTTACTATAAAATATAGCCATAAATATACCATAGCCTACATACAGTTGCCTATTGCAACCTTGAAGCAAATGTTATTGTGTATTGTATTGTATTGAGTGTTGTTTATCCATCATTTTGGTCTTTGAGACTAAACAGTCAATGCACACTTGACAGAACTGCTGTAAAGACAAAATCTGCGTTTTAAACGGCAAACAAAATCACAACTGAAAACACTAAGCCTGAGGCGGTAAAAAGTCCAAATATTATCTTCTATCCTACCCTACCTTGCGAAAAAAAAAAAAAAAAAAAATGAGCACAACATTATACAGTATTCTTAACATTATACATATCACTTCCCTTGATCTTCACAGTTTTGTATTTCGGCAAACATTTTGCCCCCACCTCCCCCTCCCCCTTCTGCACAAACCGACCAATCAGCACGGCGAGGAGGACACCCGGTCATACTCGGGGCACTTGAGCAGCGCCGGGTAGCTGGCGCCGCCCATCTGCAGCGAGGCCTCGCTGGAGAGGTCCGAGGGGCTGCGGCCGCGCGACCACGCCTCGGGGTGCAGGAACTGACCCGAGTGGTCGGAGCAGGTGCTGAGGCGCGGCCGGTAGAAGCTGGGGTGGCGGGGCTGGTACAGATCCTCCGCCGAGTAGCGCTTCATGAACAGGTAGACCGACATGACGCCCGCACTCTGGGGGGGGGGGGGGGGAGGCACAGGACGGCATGACTGACTGACCACTCTGTGAAAAAACTACAAATATGGATTCCAAACGGGAGCACTCAAGGGTATTGAGTGTTGCTAGTCACTATGGTGATGAGTTTATTGAGAAACATATGTGAGGTGTGTATAGTGAGGACCCTTCTTATTGCAAATTGTCTGATTACATATTCGATTACATCAAATCAGATTGCACAAAATCAGAGGTCACCGGATTATATTAGATTACATTTAATCATATTAGGTTGAATCACATTTGTTTGAATCAGATGACGTTGAATCCGATTATATCGAGTCAGATCAGATAAGACGGCCTACCTCTGTAAGCAGGAAGGAGATGGCGGCGAAGGCGAAGGACCAACCATACTTGTAGTTGAAGAAGGCCTCGCTGCTGCTGGTCCGGCTAAACATCTCGTCATTTATGGTGGAGATGTACAGAACCAGACCCACCACCAGAGCTAGGCCTGGTGGAGAGAGTATCGCAGAGAGGAGAGGACAGAGAGAGCGAGAGAGAGAGAGAGAGTGAGAGAGAGAGAGTGAGAGAGAGAGAGAGAGAGAAGGCGAAATAGAAGAAAATAATGGAGAGATGGAGAGAGATGTGTTGATATACATAAATGGGAGGGAGAGTATAAGGGAAAGATAGTGGAGGAAGAGAGAGAGCAAATGAGAAAAGGAGCATGGGAGACAAAATCCCTTAGTGTTTGGTTCTATTTTCTAAAGGTGAATGACTTGACATTTTGTCTCCTGACAGAAAGCTTTGAGTTAACAAACAGCACAGTCCTCCCTCCCTTTTCTCTCTCCCCTGCCTCCTCCCCTCTCCCTCCTCTGCCGGTGGGCGGAGAGAGAAAGAGACAGACCGACAGACAGACGGACAGACGGACAGACGGACAGACGGACAGATCGACAGATCGACAGACAGACAGACAGACAGACAGACAGACAGACAGACAGACAGACAGACAGACAGACAGACAGAGAGAGAGAGAGAGAGAGAGAGAGAGAGTAGGGGAGGATTGAGGGAGGGAGGGAGGGAGGGAGGGAGGGGTAGCCAACTGTGGCATGAGGCCAGGGAAACTACCTGGCTTGTCAAGGTTGTTCACGAAGAAGAATTGTCACCATAAACACCCAACAGCACAGAGACTAAAAGGAAATCTCGCTAACAAATATAAATAGGAAAAAAAGGAAATTCAAGATTGTGCAAAGTAGCAATAATCAAAGAAGCAATAACAAAGAAGCAAGGACCAAATTAAGTGGAGAAAGAAGAGAAGAAGAGCTTTATATAACACATTCCCCGGCTATGCAGAGACAAGCTACAGATCAGACTTAAAGGCCGTTTCATACATTTCATTATTTCATAGACTGATTACACGGCAATTTAGTCCAAAAGTAGGTTATGTTTCTACTCTGACATCGCAGACCAATTTGCAAATGCGTATTTGTCTGGAACATCTCAGGTCATTTTCAATTTCACAGGGGCCTTACCAAAGGGCGCAGCCGCAGACCAAAATGCCTATAGACGCAATTGACAAGATAATGGGTTGTGATTGGCCGACCAGGTAGTCGCTCTTAAGGGAGGGAGGACTGTGCTGTTCGTTAACGTCAAAGCTTTCTGTCAATCTAAGCCAATCTATGATTGGCTTGGTCTGGGGAAGCTGCCATCATTTTCTTCAGCACAACAGGCGTGATCAAAGGGCCTAGTTCAACTGACTCTGTACGCGATTGGCTGCTTGCCGCCGCTTCCCTGTCGTCATTGTGTTGAACCAGCCAATAGCGCGCCAAGGGGAAAAGCCAGCTTGGTGATTGGCTCCCGCAAAAACTTATGGGAAGCAGAAAGAAATGTATTGCCCTTCTCCAGACCCTTGTGCAGAGCGAACTCAATTCACCGGAAGAATGGGCGGGGCTACCCAGGCTACAGACCAGGGGCAGGTCTGCTGCAAATCTATCTGAACAGGAATCGGGCCAGAAGCATATCAAACATGAGCTCACAGCTACGCCTGGTTTCCAGGTTAAATCGTTACATCTACGCCGAGTACATCGCTCCCCCCCCCCCTTCTCCTTTAAGGAAAAATACAAAATAAAAGAACAATGAAAGCTTGCACATTACAAAGTGAAGACGTATTTTAGCAGAACATCCTTATCTGTAAAAAAAAAAAAGGGGATTAATGAACTTGATAATTCATTTGAATTGATCTATGTAGGTATATTGTTCTTCCCCTCTTCAGTCTTCATCAAATGATACAGACAAGGAATTTAGGCACAATACATATCTATAAATATATTATTTTCATCATAAAGTTGAATGTGGCTTGACTTTATACTCTTTACGTATAGTCCACCCCCACACCTGTTGTCACCAGAAGTCTCCAAACATTAGTGGTGACGTACCGGAGAGGATGAAGAAGATTCCAGAGACGAAGGCCAGGATGGTGCGGTGGGGGCGCACGTGGCCGATGTTGTTGAGGACGAAGCCGATGAACATGAAGAGCAGGCTGACCAGGGGGAAGGGCGTGGCCGAGCGAATCATCTCTGAGGACGAGAAGCGCTTACATCAATGAACCATGGGCCTGCAGCTGGACACATTGTTTTTATCTTCACTGGCACGGAGGGTGAGGTTGGTATTAATAGGAAACAAATACTTAAATCAATATAGCTAAATACATAAATAAATAAGGGGGAGGACTATGTACATTTTAATTAATTATTTGAGACATGTTGGTCCTTCATGACTAACGAATGCGAAACCACGCACACACAAACACTCTCCCAGGGGCCTCAGTGGCACGCACGCGCACAATGTTACCACCTCCTCCTTATCTTTTATACTACAGATGACTCATTCTGTGGGAAGATTTGAAAACCTCCGAAGGATAGAAATGTGGGACACATTAATTGTTTCCTCAAGGATTTAAATGGAAACTGGACGTTTATATGAAGAGGAACAATCAAGCATGCAGTTTGGGTTAACGGCCTCATGGAGGTGCAGCGGGGCCGAGCTGGGTACTCACTGAGAACGTTGACAGTGGACTCGGAGGTTAACTGCACGTTCATGGGCATTATGTACTCAATGGTGAAGCATCGGCCAGCCTCTTCACCTAGTGGGGAACACAACTTCAGTGACTGCCGCCTCTAGACGTTGAAAGAAAGGCTAAAGCCCTATATCATAATCATAACAGGGCAACAACTCTGTAATTGCAAAAACAATGATGGTGACTTCAGGCATGAATAAAATACAATAATTGGATACCTTAAATTTGAAATGTTGGCTAACACCCTGCCATTTAAATTAAAATTCCAATTAACTGAAAGCCATTTGCATCGGCAACAGACTAATAAACATAATAACACAGTTACAACAACACCACCAACACCAGCACCATGAGTCACACATATATACCGCGATGCTCCTGTGTGGTTTCATAATTTCATAATGACGTCAACCCTAACCCTAACCACTAACTCTAGACCAGGAGCGGGACAGTGTAAAGGATTTGGTAGGGTAAGATACTTCAATGCATATCTTTTTAATATTCTTGGCTAGGATACTTTTTGTTAGAATGAATCCTTTGGCACAAGCAACAGCCACACCTGTATACTACACCTGTAAAATAACTTAAACCACAAAATGGATAACGTTCGTATCAAGGCGGAAGAGGAGGTGGATTAGAATATCTCAGCAGAGTCAGCTTCTCTGACTACAGGTGTCAGACTGTTCAACAGGTCGATCAATAAGAGAATGCCCTTTTAGCTATGGATGTCTTTTTCACTTTTGGAATTGTTTGAAGGCTAAAGACCAAAGGGACAGAGAAAGTCAGTGTAGAATAACAAGTTCCTATAGGTAGGATGGTGCTAATCCGTGCAGGAATTTTTTTATTTTTTTTTGAACACAGTGCGACATCTTCAAATAGTATCGTTGCTGCTTTCGAGCTGTTGATTAGCAGCTCAGTTTTCCCTGTGCAAAACTGTAAATAGTTTGTAAATCAAAATAATCCACTTAATTCAGAATAGACTCAAAGCCGAAATTATACATTTACATTATTTTATCCACCGAGTGGCAGTGCTTGAGGCCATACATTTTGAGGCCATACAATATTGATTATGTTGTCATGAGCAATATTGTTCATATTCCTCTACAAATTATGCAAAACATAATCACACAGAGCCCCACAACATTTTACTGTATAATTTTCCAAAATTTCAGTCTGTCTTTGACAAATCTGGATTTGTGGTTGATAAAATAAAAAATCTCTCTCTCTATTATGTCCATTTTTTTATTACATCTTTTTGGTTTAGAGTTTTATAGTTTATTGTATTACTATGAAAACTGTGGAAAATATAACTTATGGTATTGTAAGGTATTGTCACGGTCGATAATGCTTTAACCTGTGCTATGTAACTTCTCTACTGTTTCCTTAACTACCTTTAGTAGTAAAGGAAACAGTACATGCCTTATGTACTCTTAATATATACTCAATAAAAAAAAACTATCTGAACTAAAGTTTCTCAAAAACATTTGCTTGTCTACGCGGCAATAAATCCAGATAATTTCTGTATCGTATTTATCTGGTCCACTTTTGCCTCAATGTGGGAAAATATCAGCAACTGCCATCTGGAACTATATAATTATAACCTTGGCTACAACACAAGCCACTAGATGATGCTAAAGGTTGGAATGTACTAGTGAAGGTTTAATTAATAATGGATGATTTTGCAACTGATCAACATTGATGTAAGCAACGAAAGTGAAACCAAAACAGACGGTTTGTGTCTTTGATGAGTGCCATGCCCTTGTAAAGCCACCTTTAAACATGAAGAGCATTGCATTGCATGGACCCACAATCAACCCAGCCCAGGAGCAAACTGTGCTATATGATGATTGCATCAGACAGACAGACAGACAGACAGACATGACATGACAGACGGACATCTTCAACCGCTTGTCCGGGTGGGGTCATGGGGGCAGCAGATCTAGCAGGGAACCCCAGAGATTATAACCCCACACTGGCCTGGGAACGCCTCGGGAACCCCCCATCAGAGCTGCTCAATGTGGCCCTTTCCCGGGCCACAGTGATCAGCTCTGACGGGGGGATCCCGAGGCGTTCCCAGGCCAGTGTGGAGATATAATCTCTCCACCTAGTCCTATGTTTGCATCAGGACAGCCTATTTATAAAACTGGCAAGGCGGAATGTGAGGATTGGGCTTTGTTATCAATGTAATTTGACCTGTTGTGTTTAAATGGTCTCCTATCAATTGATTGTCAAATGCTATAGGGACATGTGGCAATAAATGATCATTTGAATTGAAATAAAAGTTCACTTTGACAGGGACTGTATGTGATTACGCCCGGCACAGACAGCACACCAGACACCTCACACACACACACACACACACACAAAAGCAGCATTGTTATGGTGATGAGATGATAGAGCTCATCAGCTTGGCCTCAGTGCCTCAATTTGATGGCACGGCGTGCATACTCTATCTAACAGTGCCTCGAGAGCACTCCACAGAAATGACTCCATCAGCGACTGCACTCACGCCGCGGTTGGGCACTGCCGCCCTTTAAACTGCACAGGAGGAGTAGAGTCAAAAACGTCACTCAGATCATTAGCAGGCACTCCTGTTGCTCTCGCTCACACGTGTGTGCCCTTGATCTCGTTCGACCCCTTTGCACTTCGGAAAGTGTCTGATAGCGTTGCGGTGAGGCTAGAGACGCTCTTAACCCTGTGGATTCATCAAGCCAGACCCCAGCACTTCATTTGACATTGATTGCATACGTGAATAAATCCACATGTTCCATCCAGCCTCCATTGTACCGGCGATCCTGCAATACTTCCCGATCCAATCATCAACCACGCAGGATATATATACATTTAACCTATATATATATAATCATCGATCCCTCCCCCATCAGCTACCCATTTATCTTAATTATATCTTAATTATAATATTAATTATATTAATTATAACGCTCTAGTGTTCACTAGTATTTTAAAACATGATCTTATATAGAACAGTATATATGTAATGCATGTGTACCGATCCACCCCCTCATCCATCCATCCACCTCTAGCGTTCTCCACGACTCACCAGCCAGGAAGCAGACGCGCCAGAGGCCCGAGTGCAGGGAGCTCCGGACCTCCGTACTCTGGTTCAGGGGCAGGACCACGCCCTCCTCCAGGTAGAGCCAGTAATCGGTGCTGACGGCCACGCCCAGCAGGGCCAGCCCACTGACGGCAAACACGCTGCTGAGCAACGTCAGGGCCTTCCTGCTGCAAGAGCTCATCGTCCCAAACACTGGGGGGGGGGGGGGCAGCGGTCAGAGGATGGAAGGGGAAGCACTCCGCTGGGAACTGTGTTAGGGGAGATAGAAAGGGAGAAGATGGATTATGGGAGATAGTTGGAAATGTTGGCTCTATGCTAATAACCTGTGGTTATTAAGTTATTTGGTCATTCTACGAAACGGGTGCCATTTAAACTTTGCATTTAATACATTTTCCTCAACAGCAAAAACATTTTTTAAATCCACAGCATAAAAGATATGTTAATCTTCCAAAAACAATGTGTACACCATTTGAGTAGACAGGAAATAGATTTAAAAAATCGTTTTCTTACTAATAGGAATCATTAGGAAGCATGCAATTTAATCAATTTCTTTGAGTTTTATATTTTTTATTTTGAAATATGAATTTGACATGTCAATACCTTCATTGTTTGTCTAAACAATTACAAATTCAGTTCGAATTTTCTGACAAAATTATAATTGTTTAATTTGTCCACAAAGAAAGAGCATTATTTATCATAAATTTATGAAAAATGTCACTTCCTTAACACTTTTAACAAAATGACCTTAGATGAGGTGATAACTGATATGACGGCTTTCAATACAACAGCATCCTTGAAAAAAGCTGCATATGTAGTATATACGATTGTATTATACTTAACAAATACTAAGTAAATAAGCGATAAAAACATCAGTAATTGTCCATACATCAGTAGTTGGTCAGTAATAATGGAAATCTCAACGTTCAATACGAAATATGAAACATGAACAACGGTTCAAATTGTAAAACTAAAAATAATATAAATCAACTTTAAAGTTTAATCCACAGGAGGAGAAGGTAATGGAAACATTTTGTGATGGCTCTAAAAAACTGAAAAGTTATAGGTATTTGTCACTAGAAGTATGAATATTAAAAATATCTTCTAAAAAATCGTTCATCCAGATCCCAAAGGCTTCAAGAGCGCGTTGATACCGACTGGGAGAGTCGTTTCCATACATCTTTCTGGATTCCCACGCACAGAGATGTCACAGGCTGCAGTGCTTGAACCGTTTTGAGTACCTCATCAAAGAGGTACTACAAGGGCAGGTGCTTCATCTGTTTCATAGATGATCCCTGGATAAAGATCATTGTCATATTTAAGCGCACAACACTCATGGTCATATTTAAGCACACAACAGTGAAGTGCTGTGTGTTGAAGCACTGAAATCTCGGCTGCTTTGGTGTAGGGAACATACCACTGACTTTCTGTTATGGGATCCTCCCTGGAGAGAATGTTAGCACTTGGTGTCTTTTCATTGTGGATGGCAGTGGGGGAATCTGGCCTGGCATATTTTCCATTGCCTGCTCCACTGAAAACCAATTAACAGTTGTAGAGGTTTCTGTGAAGCTCATTGGAATCGGGTGTGTCACGGCTGTTGGTCACAAGCTTGTCTGTTCTTTTCTGAGTCCCCCTAACACCACGCTTGCCATGGCTTGTTTCAAAAAAGATCCATGTGCCACCCACATTTAAAACCTCATCTGTCCAGCTCTGTGCAGAAAAAGAGGAAATTCCCTTTCCCTAACATCGGTTTTATGTGTTCTCATATAGCTGTGGGACTTTTGTGTTTGGAGGATGACACTGTGCTAAAGCAAATCTTTTTCACCATCTATGTACAAAAAAAACAGTGTGAAAAGTACCTTGTTGGTGGCGGGAGGAGCCAAAGTGGACAGCTTGAATCTGTATTTGCACGTGTAATTTTCAGAGAGGTCAATGTGAATCACTGCCTCTTCTTTTGACAGATTTTCTTTCCAACACTGCAATAAGAGATCTGCTGATGAATGATGAACTTAGGCCCTTAGAATTGATGCTGAAGAGTGTGGGATAACTCCATTGTTTTATTTACTGCAATCTTGACAGTGGTAGGGCCCTCCCATCGCATCTTCCCTGTTTTTTCTCTGCTCTGGCCCATTGAGTGATTGTAACCTTTGCCAAGCAATCAAAACTGGAGAATTGAACCGTCTTGTCTTGGCACTCTTCATCATTCATGCACATTTTGCTTGAGGTGTCACAGATAATCATTTTGGTCAAACTCCCGAGATCAAGTAATGTAACTCCCCAACAATCAATATGAGATTTTCATGCATTTTGTACATACATGTGTTGTGGTCAGAGAGAGTGGGATGAACAACCCAAAATGGTTGACGCTTAGAGAAAAAAAGAGTATGATATGTTATTTGTGATTTCAAGAAATAAGAAAGAACTGCATTTAAGATTGTTCATTGTGTCAACAAGAAACCTTTTCTGCTTCTTCCTTGTTCCTGGTATTTGTTTGCTTTCGTCCTATCATTATCTGACAGACGTCATCTCTGGTGAAGAGGTTTTTGACTTTAGACTTGAACGCAGCGGTGTCTGTGGGATGTCTACTTGGTAGTACAAAAGGTTTTAATTCAAAACATTGCGACTATACTTCCAAGATAGAATCCAAGGGCATACTCTGAAAATTCTTGTAAACTGTACTTTTTTACAACCCTCCCCTCACTGTAAACCCGAACGTTCAAAGTAATTAAATAGATTAAGTAGTGCATACTCAAAGATAATAAAAAGTTATACTAACTTAATTATATCAAGTTGGTGTAACATGTTCTTCCTTTTTGAGTAATTGTAACTAATATTTTTTGATTAAATTGAATTCATTACATTTTTTATTATTTTTGCGGTGGTCACTATAGTAGCAATGAATGCCCTGTGAGTCGGTTTTGGTGAAATAAATGCTCTGGTGCTCCTGTTTCACGCTGTTCTAGTGTGGTGGAGGAGGTGGGCGGGGAGGAACGACATGATTTTGGCTCTTTCATTTAGACTGAGGCGGCTCTTCTTGTATTCAATCACCGTTGGCTTTTGAATACAAGAAGCTCTGTGGCTTGCGACGGCGCACGGCAAGATTTATTTATTTATTTTTTATTAAGATGATCATTTTTTAATTAACATTAACTTTTTTCCGGATTATCTAACCACATCTTATAAATGTTAGGGTATTTACAAGTCTACAGTTTCAATGTCAATTTGTCTGACGTCACGCGCAACGTGGGTTTCGGTGGGAGCAAGAAAGAGGAAAAGGAGCTTCGAACTTGAACGTCAACCCAATCTATACTCATCTAAACCAGTCTACTACTTATTTCCCCAACTATCAGCGCCATTTGATGAATTGGAAGTATTCAACATAAAATGAAGACTATTTATATATAAGACTATAGAAGACTATATATATATATTCCGATAATCGGATCAGAAGTGTCCATGTAAACGCGGCTAGTGACTCAAAATGAAGACCATAAATTGTCATTGGACTAGACAAATAAGACATGCCTTTTTATATTGGATTTCAGTGAATCTTGTATTTAATGTGAGTATCTTTATTATCTAAAGAAATGGCTTTATTGTTGATTAACCATGCAGTAAAGTTCAAGCGCTGCTGCTTTTCTTTACAGCAATGTTAGTTTTGCTTGATGGCTTCAGTAGCTTGACACTTTGGGGATCAAATGAAAAGATGATAAACATGGACAATTTATAAATGCAAGTATTTATAATTGGACACTTTTTGAATAGTTTTAATTGTTCAGTTGTAGATCAGTTTATGCCTTTGCATCAATGTTCCAGTTTCAAGAGGTTAAAACAGAGTTAAGGAAGATAACTGGAGATTTGATAAAGATACCAGGTAATCCAATGAATGTGAATTCTTCTATCCCCCTCCCCCATTTTTTTAAACATTTTAGATTGTGGTCTAAACTTTGTCATTTTTTATCTTTGCCTTTTAGGTTGCTGGTTCAAGAATGATCTGGAACTGTAAATTGTGCGCAGCTTCTTTCACCTCCAGATTAGTTATTTAGACACTACAGGCTGCAGAACAGCCACTATTCCAGAATCAGCTCTCTTCCATGCCTCTACACTGATTGCATTTGTACATTTCAGACACTTAATGCACTGAGTACTCATCTGTTAAGATATCATACAGCACAATCTAGCAGTTGTGCAGAGCAGAGTCAGGGGACTGTTATTTACATGCTTTTTATGCACATATCAGCAACCCTTTTCTAAATCAGACGTTTTCAGTCATCTCAGAAAGCATTTGAAAAATCATGAAACAGTGACGTGCCCATATATGGATTGTAGCTATTGCACAAATGTGTACTCCTCATTTAATTCCCATAAAAGTAGAGATCACCAAGAAGGTCTTGCATAAGACTTTACACTGATATTGTCAGTGAGGATCCCAATAATCTTCAAGCCAGTATTTCTGAGGGAGCTAGTGATTTGCATGAAGAAGGCCCAGGCCCGAGCAGAGAAGTGGGGAATGATGATCAGTGTGACACTGGCATTCTAAGAAATCAACTTAAAAAAAACGTATCTTCCTTATTCCTAAAGATGCAGGCTATCCTCCATGTCTCAAACACAGCTACTCAGGAAATAGTAGACCACTTGAATGACATCTTCTCCTTATCTGAGCCATTGATCAAAGAGGCAGTTAGTGACATACTGCAAAGAAATGGTCACATTATTACAGAACCTACACTTAGTGAAGTTGTTGCGGCTGTCATGGACTGCAATGTTCTGTCTACATCAACCTCTAAAGGTGCCGAGTTGAGTTCACACAAGCGTAGAAAAGCCTTTATTGAGCGCAACTATCCTTGTGTTATGCCAGTGGAGTATCAGTTGGAGGAACCTGGACATACCAGCATGTATGTTCCTATCCTTTCAATGATTCAAGAGTTGTTTAAAAACACAGACATTCTTAACAAGATTACTGAAAAAAATACTGCATCTGGTCAATATGTATCATGCTCCAATGGCTCTCATTTCCTTGAAAATGAGTTGCTGTCAACAGGGGATCTCATCCTACCACTCCAGCTATATATTGATGATCTTGAAATTTGCAATCCGCTTGGCACATTACGCAAAATTCACAAATTTTGCGCTGTATATTGGGTCCTCGCTAATGTGCCACCAAAACACAGGTCAGCATTACATGCTATACAGCTAGCAATACTGGTAAAAGTGACAGACGTCCGTAAGTATGGATATGCAGCTGTACTTGCTCCATTGCTGCGTGATGGTCATACCCTGGAAAATGACGGTGTCTTCATCGAAAGCGTTGGTCAGAATGTCAAAGGCACTGTCTTTTGTGTTTCTGCTGACAATTTGTCTGCTCATGGATTAGCTGGCTTTGTAGAGTCATTTAGAACAGGCCATGTTTGCAGATTCTGTATGGGCTCAGTTGAACAGTTTCAAGTAACTGAAGTCAGAGAGAGAAATTTTCCTCAGCGAACCAAAGCTAGCCATGACCTACATGTGCAAACTGTGAAAGAAAGTGACACGTTGAGCAGCCACTTTGGTGTTAAAGGTGGCTGTGCCTTGCGAGAATCCCTGAATTACTTCCATACAATCACAGGGTTTCCTCCTGATATACTCCACGATCTTCTGGAAGGTATCGTTCCCATGGAGCTTTCTCTTTGTTTTAAAGAGATGATCCAGCGGAAGTACTTCACTTTGGAGTATTTGAACAACAAGATTACATCATTCCCATATCAGCACACTGATAAAGTGGATAGACCTCAGCCACCTCCCAAAACTTTGCCTTCTCGAGGAACGATTGGAGGTAATGCACATGAAAATGCCACTCTGCCCCGACTTCTTCCATTGCTTGTTGGCAGTGTAGTACCAGAAGGTGATAAGGCATGGGCAGTTTTGATGGAGCTGAAAGAGGTGGTAGAGTTAGCATTGTGCCATAGCATCATTTACAGATGAAACCTCAGACTATTTTGAGTGCAAAATCAGTGATCATAGACAGGCACTGCTAGAGGTTTTCCCTGAGGTTAGGCTCCGTCCTAAACATCATTATGTTGAGCACTATCCTGCTCTTGTCAAGTGCTTTGGGCCCCTGCTGCACGTTTGGACCATGCGGTTTGAGGCCAAGCACCGCCTTTTCAAAAGAGTGGTGCATGACGCTCAAATCTTCAAAAATATTTTGAAGACAATGGCAATCAGACACCAACACATGATGGCATATCATCTTGCTGCACCATCATTTTTTAAGCCAAAAACTCAGGCATCCAGGATTGAATCTTCTGGTTTCAGCTCTACCAGAGGTTGCTCAAGTACACATTAGAGAACAAACAACTAGTGACACTATCTACAAGACATCAAATGTGACCATTGATGGCACAGACTATGTCTGTGGAATGTTTCTGTTTGTAGGAGTCAGCGGTGGACTGTCCAAATTTTGCAAAATAGAACAGATCTTCCTTGTAAATCCTAATGTATCTTTTCTGTGTCTTGATTATGACTCCTGGTATGTAGAACATCTACTGTCCTATGAGCTGTCAACTGCAAATACAAGCCTGTCGATCCACCTGCAGTCTTGTCTGAATGATACAATTCCTCTCTCAGCATACAAAATAGACGGCTCGCTGCTGCTGACCCTCAAACGCTTCATTGAAGTGAGACAGAACTGAGTTCAGGTAATAATGGTTATTTTATTTATCAGTTATTGGTCTTTATTCACTCTGTGGAATTATCCCATTGTATGGTACTCTTTAACGACCTGATTTTGTCTTTTCATTAGCACAATGGTAGCTGCATCCCCACAAATGATTCTTCGTGTTGTTGAGCAAAACCAGGCTAGAAAATTAAAACTCAGCTCACGACCAGCCAGTGTTGATGCACTGATCAACATTATAAAAGAACAGCTGGACATCAACCTTGATTTTGATTTGCTTTATGAAGATCCCGACTTCAACGGGAAACTTACTTCCCTTGCAGACATTGAGGAATTGCCACAAAAAGCTGTTGTGCACATCTCACTTTCACAAGACTCCAGCTCTATTGCATCTACTGTTCTACTTTCAGATGTGTCATCTCCAGAGCGTCTCAGCAGGTGGCCTCCAGGTCCTTTTCCAGTTCCAACATTTGCATTTGATGCAGAACTGAAACTTAGAGATGGAAATGCGGAATATGAGAAGCACAACACACACCTTAAGCTGACAAGAGACCTAAAGCACAACATTTTAGACAAGCTTGCATCTATTGTGTATGGTTTTAAGGCTTACCCAAGCGATAAAGAGATCGCAATGGTTGCTGAGGCTCTTGTAGCCAAACATCCCTGCTTGAAGGAAGCAGGATCTGAGACTGGCTGGAATGGATGGAAATACAGCATCAAGTTTAAGATGGGCAATTATAGGAACAAGATGAGGCGGGCAGGATGTCAAGAGGTCACTGTAAATTCTGGAAAAAGTAGCACTAATCCTGAAAATGAACCTTCACTTTCCAACATTAAAAGACCCAAGCGAGCAGAAGTCAACTTCCTACCTAACTTTGCCCAAGGAAAGGATCCTTCAAGCCTTGAGCAGTTGAGGCAGACAATTGTTGAAGAAGACTGAGAAGAACCTGCCCCTCATTAGAAAGATGATGGAGACACCATTTCCCCTACGGTGACAGACCATAGTGATGTCCTCCCCACCAGTCAACGAGCTTATGGACCTCTGGCCTGCTCTCAAAATAGAGTCTGAGGTAATATGGATCAGCTCTCTTTTAAAGTGAAAATTGTGATTCTTACTCATTTTGCAATTCTTCCAATTTTTAAGTCGTGTTGCTGTATTCTCCTCCTGCTGTTATTTCAATGTAGTTGTATGCAGAGTTCCAGCGGATTACGAATCAGAACCTGCCAAACACTTTCTATGCGGAGCTTGATCGCCATCTTCCTCGACTGATGACCTTATTCAGACAGAAGGCATCAAGAACTGGGAAGACAGCAGATGCTCTGGCTGAAATTTAAAAATCCACGATGAACAGGTAAATAGATTATTACACATTTCCTAGGTTGAACCAGTGGAACATTGAACAGGTTCAATGATTTAAATGAGCTTTGTGAATTTTGCAATTATTAGTCCACTTTCTGTTTTCTGCCATTTTCTGATTGCATTAAAGATGTGAACAGGTTATTTGTGGACATATGTTCTGATTGGACTGTTTAAAATCAGCTTTGTTCAGTGAACTCTTCTGTATATACAATTCTGTTTTTATCTGAGTAGGAAATCCATGACATCCACACCAAGCGCACTACGGTTCTCCACTGCCTTCCTGTGTATCTGTGCGAGGACGTTTCTGGATTTTTCAGAACCTGCACAGTAAGTCTCCTTAAGTCACTAACAGATTTTACTGTGTATTATACAAACAGTTAATCAAAATACTAACATGTTTTAGGACTTACCTTTTTATAGTCTACCCATACAGTTTTAGTGTGTGGTTTTCTTTCTCCTCACTATAAAGGAACTGTTTTTTTATTCAAAGTAATAAGAATAATATAATAAATATAATAAAAATAATTTCCTGTAAATGTCATTGAGCTTGGTTTCAGTCTCTCACACCGCTTAGATTTATGTGTGCAGAACATGGATCTATTGCTTTTCACCTCTTACAATGAGACCCAGGTCTCCCTTATTGGATTTCATTGGGACTTGGTTAAAGAAAGATAAATTATGTAATCTGTTCTGTTCCATGTGTTAGTTTGTGATTAGTATCTCTTTTTCATTCATTCAGGACGAGTCTGATGAGCCGGAGCTTGAAAGTGTTGCAGTGGGCCTCCTTACCGTCATCAGTGACCATGCCACAGTCCAAAGTCCAGTTCACTACCACCCTGTGAGAATCTCTCATCATTGAAAGTGATTCCATGGTCAGCCTCCCCAGACTAGGCGATGCCTTCCTGGTAATCTTTGGACTGATCTATGCACTACACCTGAGCTATCCGAAAGCACTGACCAACACTTTTGAATTCACTCAAAAGATTTTACTTGGTCTAGAAGGTGGTAAACTGTCACCCAGGTTGCAGAAATTCATCTGAAAGAACACTGCAGGCTTACCAGGCATTATAAAAGTTCAAAGTTTTCTTTTTGTCTAAATAATGCCTCAAAAAGTTACTGCACTTTGCAGGTGTTCAGCCAATAGGCCCAAACTACACAATATGCCTGTTTTCATTAAAGTGTAATTTCAGCGAAAATTGAACCCAGGGTCTTTTTCGACATGAAAACACATAAAATAAGCCCTCCAAACTCTTTTTTTCATTGATAATCGAGTATAGAGCTTGCCCGGAGCAACGCTAACAGCCCAAATGGCTTCTATGTTATGAGGGGCAGTGCGAACGCTTCCAAATCAGAATTTTCTAACCACTAATATTGCTCAAAATAGCACCAAACCTCTGCAGTAGCATGACTAGGGTCCCTACACAAAAAACGAAGCATCAACAACTTAGGGTACCGGGAATTTGTAAAAAAAATACTGTTTTACAAGTCTGCATTACCGGTAGGTCCAAGTTTACCGGAAGTCCATACTCACTGCGCGCTCCCACGTAAATAAAATAATAGAGGCGCCAACACTCGCTGTCACAAACCGCAAAGTATCAAGAGGGGCGCCTCTATTATATTATTTACGGTAGCCATTTACGTGGGAGCGCGCAGTGAGTATGGACTTCCTGTAAACATGGACCTACCGGCAAGGCACAGACTTGTAAAACAGTATTTTTTAATAAACTCCTGTACGCTAACTAAGTTGTTAGCGTAGGTCCTTAGTCATGCTACTGCAGATGTTTGGTGCTATTTTGAGCAATGTAAGTGGTTAGAAAATGCTGGTTTGGAAGAGTTTGCACTGCCCCTCATGGAAGCCATTTGGGCTATTAGCGTTGCTCTTATTTAAGAGGGCTTATTTTATGTGTTTTCATTGCGAAAAAGACCCTTGGTTCAATTTTCGCCTTTTGACCTGAGTTTAAAGGCTAAAGTTTTGTATGTTTTAATGTTTTTCTTAACCATTGTGGGCTGCGCAAGATGACCCAAATTCCACTGCATTTGATACTGGTTAATACATTTGCATTTTAGAGTTGTAAGTGAAGATGTTCTTAAAGGTCCCATGACATGCCACCAGGTGTGGTGTGATTAGCAGTTACAAGCCGTTTGTAGTAATCTGCCCCTTATGACATCAAAGGTGGGCGTGTGCCAGCTGTGATGTCATAACTCTGATTCTTTTCCTGACTATCTGATTAGTTGTGTGATAAATATCTATTTCCTATGGACTTTACTGACCAGGAACACTTTTGGTTTTTAGTTTATGTTTTGAGTCGCATGTTTTTAAGTAAAACAAACACATATGTGACTAATGTGTACTTAAAATCAATGAACAACTAATAAACATTGAGTTTTGTTAACATAAAATGGTGTTGTTGGGAATTTATTAAAGTGGTTTGTAAACTGGAAACTTTTAAGTCATATTAACTGCAAATATTTGAGTTGCCTCAAAAGAAAATCCTTAGTCAATTAACATATTAATTAAATATTTGAGTTTAGCTAAATGAGCACTTTAATTCAACTGTTATCATACGGTTCAAGTGGCAAGTCATCCAACCTTTTAAGTTCTGGAAAATGTTGACTTAAGTTAATCAACTTAAAAAAATTGAGGCAATCGATTGCCTCAATTTTTTTAAGTTCTGGTAACTTATTCGGGTTTACAGTGCTGTTACCTTCAAGATTAGTTGTCTTTTCCTTTTCTTTTCTTGCTTTAAAGTACTTCAAGGCTTTATGGCAGAGTAGATTTTTTCTGACTTTGGAGCTTACTCTGTCTTGAATCTGCTCGTTCAAAAGTAAGTGACTCACTTACTTTTGAACGAGGCGATTTGGTCTCATTCAAGCACTTATGTATTTGTCTGTATTTGTCAGCTTATTTTCTTGCCTTTTCTAATGATTTCTGAAGTTCTTTTTTTGTCTCTGTTCTTCCCCAAAATCGCTTGTCTCCTGAAACATAACAAAAATAAATTGGTAACTAACAACGTCAATGCTACACGCCACCTAGGTAGCTGCCACACTCCACCTATGTTACTTTAATTAGTCCTCCAGACAAGGACGCAGGATGGTGATGTGGAGGCCGGTTTATTATAAGATTTGCTGATAATAATACATGACCTGGTGCTCAGTGTTGCCATGTATGAAAAACTCACTGTATGCGGTGATGGCTGGTTTTACTTGTGCACATTGATTTCTCAATGCACAGGTGTGCAGCCTCACCCAGGCAGCCCCAGAGTCCAATCCATCTGACTCAAGCCAGCTGAGGCTGCTTAAACCAGCCATCATGTACACACACTCTCACAGTAACTTAATGGGTCAGTCATGTATACTTATATAATTAGCCATCAATGATAGGCCTGCTTCTTATTCGCTACACGTGTCCACTTATTATCAATCCTAACTGCATACTATCCTGACCTTGGGGATCCGGGCTGCTGCGTCGGCTGTTGGTCAGAATCTGGACTCTGAGGAGGGGTGTACTGCTTCCTAGCCTCTGCCTTCTCTTTCCTCTTCTTTTATTGCCTCCTCCACCTTCTATGCATCTGACCTTTCCCTTGCTCACTTAGATCACTGATGTTCTTATTCTTCTTTTGCTCTACATCCCTTCTCCATTGTTGATGCTCACTCTCTACGTATTGCTGCCTCCTCCCAGTATCAGCATCACGATGTGCACGGCTACAGGTAGAGAGTGAAAGAGAAAGTGAGGGATAAATTAATCTTAAATAGTACTACTTGATCAGGCATTTTTACTAAGGTTAAATTTGAAAAATCATTTTCTTTGCAATTATTTGTTTAAATATTTTAATAAAGAGTTTTCAATATCTATTTTGTGTGACGGGGTGGTTGGATTGAGCTTAACGGACTGCATCTAAGATTAAAAATCAACAAATAAAGAATGAAAAATAATTTCAGAAATTGCCTGCTTGTGTTCCTGGCTGTTCCAAAGGTTTATTTTAAAGGATGTCTCTTCCTCTTCGTGATGTCACTTAAAGCAACAGTACATTATTTATAGACAAAACAAGTTGTTTGACACAAGTCATAAAAATGTTACCAAAAACGTTTTTTTTAAAAAAAAAAAAAGATATATACGTTATGCAAACAGGTGAGACATATTCCTGAAAATAATAAGGGTTTGATATGAATATGACATTTATTTGCTGATAATTTATGTAAATATGTTGGTCTGAACGGACATGATAAAATTTCCAAGTTCTAAAGAACAATTATTGAGAATTCTATGTTACTCTCTAAGAGTTCATAATGTTAACAAGAACCCTTGAATGAATAGCTTTAAGCTTTGGATTTTTTTGTGCCTTATAAACCTCTTCAAAAATTGTGGACCCACCGTCAGAGAAGAACTACTACTATTTAGTTGTGACTATTTATTGATTTAGCAAATGCTTCTCTAATGCAACATACTTATTCAGATACATGCCATTAATGAGCATTTAGGAGGTTAGGCATCTTGCTCAAGGATACCCTACCGGGAGGACTTGAACTGACATGAACCGTGCAGCTGGGAGCCTAGACACTGCACTTTCACTACACTTGGCATTAACACTGCCATTGTAGGTGTTTGATTAAGTTACCCAAGAAATGCATGCACTCTCATTATTGCAAGAAGCTTTTAATAAAAGTGTCCACTAAACAGCATACAGTTTTTTGTGTGTTAGATTCGTATGTCTACTACTGGATAACAGGTATGATATTATTTAGGGCCGGAATCGATCCCTCATGCTTTTATTCTTCAAATTGATAAATAATGACACGGTTTGATTTTAAAGCATCACACGCACTACCTACACCTGCCCTGAAGGAGAAAGAGATGCATGCATTATTTCAGAAGGCTTCATCCATGCATATGTACGAGATCAGGGAGAGATGGAGTGATATGGTCATATATTTCATAATAGACTGGGAATAACCAAAGTGGGCTACTTGTCCCTTTTAATACATAATTGGATTTGTTTGGTTCAATAATCGACACATCTACTTGTGAGCATATTGACACCTGTTCATATATTACTACCGATAATTAAAAAATATCGTGTAAATTATATCGAAACCATTATTTAATACGTAAACAATGCCGAACGTATTAAGCGTTCTCGCCGAAGTAGCAACTGCTTATTTATTTTAAAACGTATCTTACATCAGGGACAACACATTTTCTGCATCTTATCATGCCCAATTTGAAAACAAAAGCCAAAAATATGTACGATGAACAGGTAATATTGACTCTATGAGAGTCGACGTGGTTGTCAGTTTCACCTCATCATTTAATAGTAGGCCTACTTTAAAATATGCATTCTTACCTGAATAGTCCTATGTTCAAGACGCCAGCGGTATGCTTGCCTCTTGCTTCCAAATAGATGTTTATCAGCTCTCAGGTAAGTATGCCTAATTTAAGGAGAAAACGGCTGCGCAACAGACAGCGAGATCGACGGATCAAATGTAAACACGTAATAAAAAAATTAAAACGAATGATTATGGGAACTGGGAGAACCAATTAAACGCCTGGAGTTGTGCTCAGCGACAATCGCAATTGTTATCGACTTGCCTACTTGTAAGCCCTCTTGTCGTCACCGTGCCCAAAACAGTTTTCAACTGGTACAGAATTGCGAACTGTGACTGGTGAAGAGAGAAAGCGCGGGAGGGAGAGAGAGGGGCTGAGGGAGAGCGATGCAGAGAAAGCGCGGGAGAGAGAAAGGGCGGTAGGGAAATGGGGGAGGTAGAGAGCGAGAGTGATTGAGATGCTGTCAGCACGAAGGACAGCTCCTCCGCATCGCTACGGGTGAAAAGATTGACAGGGCGTTCCGTTATTCTATATTGGACCACCGAGTGTTATCATAGCAACCAGGAAGCCTAACTGATAGTTGAAAAGCATATATATTGTCATTACATTAGTGCCATTTTCTTAAGATAGGTATAATATTTTTGTAAGCACTAAGAATACTGTTGTGACCACCAAAGTTATAGCAAAATAAAAGGACAATAGGCTTCCTAAAGAAGAAAGAGTGTGTCAGTACTATTTTGTCTATGCGTTTGGAATAATAAACTTGTCAATCGGATTTTATACCTTTATTCAGACAGTATCCTTTATACCACAATAAACAGAGGAACAAGAGTAATCTGGTTACCAAAAGCAGGGGGCACTGAAAGGGAGAACAAAACAAATAACTTGAGCCTACTGTGGTATCCTGACAAGCATGTTGTGCACATCAACATGGGCCCCACAGGTTGGTCTCCTCTGATACTGGTTCTCAATGTGAGACATTGTAAACATTCATTTATCTTCTCATCTTAAAAAAAAAAAGTAATTTTGGTCCAAATGTGACAGTTAAAACATCAGGTACGATAATAGTAAGTATTACGTAACTACAGGATGAAGACCCTTAAGTGCGCAGAGTCACTGACATTGGCAGCTTCTGAACGACAAAAACAAACAAATTTAGGGGTGAAGTAGGTTTCAGCCTCAAAACTAAGCAAGCTGCTGGCCAGAGCCTCCTCGCTACCACAACACGAGTTTCAGCTGGTTAGTTTGGCAACAACCCAATTAGCATAAAGCCAGCCGAACAAGAAAGGTACACCCACCAAAATCGCCTTAGCTTATACAGCTTGTTTAAACGCTAGCCAAAAGGAGCTCGGAACGGAGAAAGGCTACATGACGAGCAAGAGAGAAAGCGACGGGTAGAAAAAGAAAGATGTTGCGAGGCATTCGGTTGGCTGTACTCCATGCCTCACACCTTGGAAACCAGTTGTAGCATGCAGGGGCCTTTGTCATGCTTAGATCAGGCCTAGTCGCACACATGCACACTATTAAGCTAGAAAACATAGGGCTTTTGCTTTGTTCTGAGGGCCATCGAAGGCCCCATACAACCTCATGTCTGGCTTCCAGCAGGTTGGTTGACGACTGGTTGCTTGGTCTTGAGGAGACCGAGGCGAGACAGAATCAAACTGATTTCATGGTGCGTTGTAAGCTCTATGATACTGGCTAACGAAAGAAAACCTATGGAAACGAGACGAAACAAAACAAAAACAAAATACATCATGTGTAAGGTAATAAAGCACATTCAGTTCGTTTTATAAAATTTTGAAGTAAGATATCTTCTAATAACTTTTTTTAAACATATTTACAAAAAAATGGACATGAATGGTGTGAATCTCGCTAGACATAGGGGATCACAAAGCTTAATGTAAAAATGGGGGGAAAAAAACGATTGATTAAAAGTCATAAACTTTTCTTCAGAATAAGTCCTTCTCTCAAACATACAACAATTATATATCAACATATATCATACTGTTTACAATGATACAGACATTTATGGCATTCTAGAGAGCCTACCGGGTCAGAAATTAAGCATGCAACAGTGAACTGCCTTGTGAATATGGAGATAGTAAATATAAGTGAAATTAATACTCAATATTTGTTGTTCCACAGATTTCTGACTCCCCATACACGTCAGACATACTAATATTTGCATCTTCCTCTGTAACTTTCTTTATATTTCTGTAAATGTGTTTACATGTAATTCCCACCGTCCTATCAAGAATAGTGAAAATAAAAAGATCCAGTGGAAAAGGGTTTGAACTCGTTGATAAAAAACGGTCCAATATGCCGGAGACCTTGTAGTTCCTAAGTACTGCTGAGCAACTGATACAGCTGTCTATAAACTCAGCAGGATTTGTACTTATTTAGCTCCACGTCTATTTTTGGCACTCGGGTAACAGCACACCGTCTGTATATTACAATAGAAAACATAAACAGGATGTATTTTAACCATGGCAGGACATTTTGGTCAAGAATGTACAACAGAACAGGGACCAGGAAAAGTGTAATGTCAAGTTCTGTCGGGTGTGACGTAGCTCCTTGCATGGAAAGAAGTGGTATGGGGTTATGTACATCTTGCATCTTATTACCAGGACCTAGAAGGCATATTAGGGCCGTGTCTGCTTCTCACATTCAAAACACAGGAAAGAGTCTGAGTAATGTAGGATACCAGCGTGAAGGAATATGAATATATATCTATATATTTACGACTGTGTGGGGCTGTGTGGTGAAAAGAGATGGACGTTTTTTAAAAGTAACAGCAAATGTGTTGTGATGATGGAGATTTGATTTCTCTCCCCTTCTGGTTCTTCTTGATTCCTCTTCGACCTCTCCCGGAGCGTTGAGTAGAGGACGAAACAACGAGTCTCTCCCACCGTAGGATACTGAAGGATTGGCGTGTGGAATATCTGCAAAGCCACCGTTGTTGTCCCACTTTCTATCCATATCCCTCTCACTCGATCTTTCGTTCTCCATGTCCTCCTTCTCCACTGCCGTCGGTCCACTCATACCACGCTGTGCAGGGACGGGTGGATGAACTGTGTGTTGACGTAGGAGAAGCCGGCGAACTCGCTCTGGTCGATGTTGGCGATGACCAGCTGGTCGGGCGGGGTCAGCATGGGCTGGGTGCGCGTGAAGAACTTATCAAAGTTCTCCGCCCCTTTGCCGCCCTGCGAAGTACAAAGACACGGAAGACCATTGTTATTCTTCTTGTCTTATCGATGTCAGAGTGCAGTACGGTTCAACCTCCATTTTATCTTGTTATTTTCTAAATACTATGTTAATCATACAGTGGGTTTGAGGGTCTGTTATTTAGCAGATGCCTTCATTTGAAGTGAGATAATTTACAAGTTGTTAATGAGCCGGTAGGGGGTCAGGCATCTTGTTTGCGGATGTGAACAGATAACGAAGACCGCGGCGTGATTTAGTTCTAAAGACAACTGGTGGACACATTCCACGGAGACCGTCAACCCCGTCAGCTCAGGAGGTTGGGGAAGGCGGCACACTAGAAATCCAGATATTGAAGGGAAGGGTGTAGGAGTCATCATGATTGCATTCGAAAAACAGTCAAACCCAAAGCAGCATGGGCCGAGGTCATCTTAAGCACTGGGGGCAGTCATGTGTCAGAATCATTCAAATTCAATGTACAGTACATAGCTGACGCTTAATATACAGGGGACACCACGTAGCCAATTGAGACATTCACCATTCCTCTCAAGGGAATAGGACTGGGTTGTCAAGGTGTATGCGTGTTTACTTGCGTCAGGATTCTATTCTTTAACAAAATGTATGACAAATCAATCCTAAAAAACGATGTAAATGTTGAATATGGCTTCAACCAATGGGTCGCAAATAAACCCATTTTCTTGTCCTTTGTGCCTTTGAAATGCATTTTGGGGCGCCTTGTAATGCTGGTACTCAGAAGTACAATAGCGCAGAATACATAAAAACCAACGTAATAACATCTCAATGGGCCTTTGTGTTGTTGCTGTGGACTGTTTTCAGTCCCATTAGTGAGGAAATATGTGCACTTGCAATACATGCACCCACATGAACCCCACAATGCTTTCTGAGTCCACCAAGCCAAAATCAACCCACCACTCAACCTCCCCGTCTTCCATTACATCTGCCATGAAATCATGGGCACGGGCTGTGTGTGTGTGTGTGTGTGTGTCTGTGTGTGTGTGTGTGTGTGTGTGTGTGTGTGTGTGTGTGTGTGTGTGTGTGTGTGTGTGTGTGTGCATGTGTGCGTGTGTGTGTGTGAGGGCTATTTTGAGCCGCGGCCAGCGGTGCCTTGCCTCAGTAGGCGGAGCTGATAACGACGAGGGAGCTGAAGTGTGTGTGTGTGTTTAGAGGATACAGGGTTAACCCAACTGTAAGCTGAAGCCCTTTGTAGTCACAGGAAGAGACAAGCGTTTGCGAGGGGCAGAGGGGGTGGTAGTTGGGGGGGAGGGGGGGGGAGAGAGTGCTGATTGCAGCTGGTATTTAATGGTCTTTATAGCCTGTGTGCACACATGCACACAAATATGCACACAAACAGTTTGTAATTGCACGTACAACAGCGAGATGCACGCACACACACACACACGCGCACACACACACACAGACACACACAAACACACTTTCAAATTCAGAATGAGCGCTATGAAGCGACATACACAGATATTCACATAACATGTTAAAATATATCATCTGTATTTTGGGGACGGGGACTTGTCCTCACCACTTTGGGTTTGAAGGGGGGCTGGATCTCTCTGTTGGCCAGGCGTTCCCAGTCGATGCGTCTGAAGAATGCCTGCTCCCTGATATCCCGTTCCCCCTCGGGCCCACAGCCCAGCCGCTTGGACGGGTGCTTGGTCATCAGCTGAGAGCGAGAGGGGAATCACAAGCATTACAACTTTTATTGTGTATGAAGTCAGACTTTATAGATTAGGTTATACAACATTTGCCAAATTCCGTTCTTGTTTTTAGCATCGCAGCACAACCCGCAATCAACATCGGCAAAAGCTGCAACCTGAGAATCATAGCATCAAACAACAACTTGCTTCCAGTCCCTTACTCTGTCTACAGGACCGGGAGAGAGAGAGAGAGAGAGAGACAGTCCATTGGCAGGAAGGAGGGAGAGTTGAGGAAGTATGGAGCAGTAAGCTTTGGGCTTAAGTGAGTTTCAGCTTCATAACTACTTGTTAATATGGCTATGGAATCAGATGACTGGCACACTAAAACACACACACACACACACACAGACACACAGACACACACACACACACACACACGCGAAAGCACACTCTCTTTATTTTTCTCTCTTTGTGTGTGAATGCTGAATAACAATGATATCCCCTTAAACTTCACACATCCCACAGCTTTGAGATGGAAAGTGGGATTGGAAGTGCCTTTTCATGGCCATCTCTTTGATGTAGCCATTTTCAGCATTCTATTTTTTCAATGAGAGGAAACATTGATGTTTTAATTTATACTTCTATTGGGTTCCATTAAGCTGCAAGGCACACTATTAAGTGTGGAAGTGATGGTAGGGTATATCAAAAGACTGGCTGAACCTGTCTGTGAATATTAATATTACAAAATTGACACCCGTGGTGATGTTGCAGTGTGATGATGTCAGCTCACAGACAGCAGGTTCTCCTGCTGTGCAGGTGCACACCAACAATATTAATCATTTGAATGACGTGAAAAAATGTATAATCCTGGTTAAAACTATTTCAATTATTCATTCACTTAATTAAATTCAACACAATTACATGAAATCATCTAACACCATTGCAAGGCAAAACACCAGAGAAATTATTAAAAAAGGATAAAGGCTAAAGAATGCATTGAAACATCATTTCTAAGTTTCCATTTGACGTAACCCTGTTCAAAGGTGTGGATGCTAAATTTAGAACTCCATTTTCAGAATTTAGATCTGCCCGTTGGTATGACAATAATCCTAACAAAAGCACCCTATTATTATAATCAACGGGAGATTCCTGGGCGAAACCCCCCCCGCGACCAGGGCGGCAGGGCTCTGTAGACCACAGCAGCCCTCCAGCAGGGCTCTGTAGACCACAGCAGCCCTCCAGCAGGGCTCTGTAGACCACAGCAGCCCTCCAGCAGGGCTCTGTAGGCAGGACTCACTCCCTTGCAGATGGAGACGGCCTCCTTGGACATGGACTTGGGGTAAGAAACGTTGTGCTCCATGATGGATTGGAACAGCTCGTCCTCATCCTCTCCATCGAATGGAGGCTGAGAGAGAGAGCGGGAGAGAGAGAGAGAGAGAGAGAGAGGGAGAGAGAGAGAGAGAGAGAGATTTTTTAGCAGATCTTTATCGCAATTCTTAATTTCACCAATGTCTTATTCTTTTAGCTAGTTCATCTTGTACAAGATATGAATATTATCGGTAATATTGTGGTTCATAAATTATGAACCACTATATAATGAGGTATAACCATTATATAATGAGGTATAACTCCGGAGTACTCTCGCACGGGATTTCTCTCGCACGGGAAGCCAAACAGCAAGGAGACAGCCGACCACCACATAGGAAGGCCCTTCCAAAGATGTTGGCCATTTCCCCACATGACAGAAACAGAGCACGTATTACCCACCCGACACGCCAAGGTGGCAGATCTGATGTGCGCCCAAGTCAAAATCAGAGACATTAGGAACAAAATGAGGAGGTAATTTGTTAAGGTTTCCAGATGAACAGCAAGCCCCAACGCGTTTACGTTGGAAGCCAAACTGAGGGATCTTTTGCCAGGAAACCAAAAGGCTTGGAATTGGGCTTCATTATACACAGGTTTAATTGAATATGACTCATGGATTCCTCTGACAGCTCTGTATTTCAGGTGTCAACAGAGGTGTGTGGCTGTGAGTGTGAGTGTGCGTTGGCCATGTTGATAACAGACCTTCATCCATAACGCTGCTATTCTTCTCACTCTAAAGAGAGAGACCTATATAGATTTCGTCTCTAGTTTCTTGCATCTTTCATGTATTTTCCTTTCACCTAAGGTATGGCAGAGCATATAAAATATAGATGTCTGCGACCACTCTGAGAGCGGAATCCATGAGTGCCCCCTCAGTGTAAACACACTGAGTGGGATTCACCATTCACTCATTCATTAAATGAATGATCACTCACTACTTAGTAAATCCTTATTATTATATGATTTACTTATTCACGATAACCCACTAACTCACTTACCAACTAATTTGTTCACTAGCTATCTAACATACTCATTAGCTAGATATCTCAATAACTACACTTACTCACTCACTTACTTTCTTACTGACTAACAAACTAACTCACTCACTGTATCAGTATCTTACTGACTCACTCCCTCACTCACTCACATTCACTCTAACTATCTAACTGAGTAACTCACTTACTCGCTAACTCATTTACCATCTAACAAAGGAACTCCAATCAATCCTGATATATAGAATTTCATAAAACCATCCACCAGCTGTATTCTGCCAAGTGGTTAAGAAAATGTGCCTAATGTAAAACAACTGTGTACACAATATAGTATCAGTATTTTCATGAGTGAGATGTAGGTTTGAGTACAACTCAATAGGCCTACTTACAATATGTCAATATCAGCAATACTAATCTTAACCAATTTTGAATTCCTGAAAGACGAAAAAGGTGATTACCTGTCCTGCCAGCATCTCATAGAGTAGAACGCCATACGCCCACCAGTCCACAGACTTCCCATAAGGTTGGTACGCAATGATCTATCAAGGGAATGAAATACAGAGGAAGGATACACATCTGATTTCTTGACATAAACTCCTGAACACAAATATCAAGAAAGCCATTATTCATTTATTCGTCTTTCGTACTCACATGCACTTTGCAAGACATTCAGTGTGCTATTCAATCGTTTAGCCAATTTCTTTTAGATGCATGACAGTAAGGTGTAGATGGAGTAAGGTATCTCGCTCAAGGATGCCTTCATTTGGGTTCAGACCCAGAACCTCTCAGCATGGAATCGAACACCCTAACCACTGCATAATACTCTCCTGCCCCTTAGAGTACATGTTCGCAGGCCATACAACATTATATTTCAGACATACTAAAGACATCGTCACGGCTAAGAAATCTATCCGTTTCAGTTCAAGCCTTTGCCCTGATAAGTCACCCATACACAATCAAGAATTTAAATATTTTCAAAATTTGTTTTAGTAATTTCAGGGCAGGGGTCCGACGTTGTGATAAGCTGGAGAGATGATTTAAGGCTGTGCTGCCACACAGCAGAGCTCTCTTTCCACACAAGTCGCATGTGACCACCGTTAAACACGCGGAGCTATTTTCCACTGCCATAACAAAAGGCTCGCTGTCCAACCATCCAATTTACCAACCAATCGTCACTTCCCCACACAAATGTTACACACACACAAACAACACACCCACACACATCCCACACACGTGTACGCATGCGTACACACAAATATACAAGCACACACACAGACATCAACACACACACACACACACTCGCACTCATTCGTCAACACAAATATACGAGCACACACAAACAAACACATACACACATGTGTACACGTTCATGGACACATGTACGAGCACACACATGCACAGGCTTACAACTGCATTTAGCTTTTGTCGGTTTCAAAAAGGCAGCAATGTAAAAGCTGAATAATAAGTAGAAAGAAATGTTTACATTTCAGTTTAAGCCATGATCGTTCATAGTCACTTACTACTTAAAATTGCCTTCTTATGTTTCGCCCTTATTTTTATCACGTTCGTCTATGATTATGTGTTTGGTGTGAAGGAATAATTAATCAGTAAGCTGATACAAGCATCAAGAACCTGACCTTTTTGTTCACCCATTAGTCAAAACAAATGAATGATGCATTAATTATGATACAGCAATTAATATAAATAATATCATTAGTGAATAAACTTGTAAATACATGCAGAACATATTCTGCATTCAGCATCAGGTTTTTTCCTCTCACTAGTAAGAGGCTTTCACCTGACTTCTACAATCTTTTATAACATCTAAAAAACAGAAGTAACAAAATTTGCCAGATTCTAAATCTGTATCTTTGCATGCCCACGGTTGAACATGAGCGCGTCCCCGCCCTCACTCTGTATGCACAGCGCAGTACACATTAATGAGTCAGAAAGTGGTTTAAGAACACCATTATCACTCTGTTATTGGGTGCAAAGCTTTAATTGATCATGTTAAAAAGAAGAACAGAGGCTTAACATCGGTTAATAGAAATCTCAGAGTTCACAAGTGCAAAAGTATCAGACGTTTAAAAAGTTTCACTCTTTTGAAAAAAAGGGGCCACACATGTAAAGACAAACCTACGCAGGTGCTTGGGAGCAGTCTGGGCAGGATAATGCAGCGTAGGGTTTGACTCCCAGTCGAAAAAAGGTACTGAGGTTCGATCCCGAATAACTTGAGCCTGATGCCGAGGCTCAATCTGGTCCTTAATGGCATGGCTTAATACAACACCATTTCCCTCGTGACCTGCAGGGACTGACTCCACCGTCACTCTTTATCTGACCGGAAACTGAACTACTGTCATTCTCATCCAGGTGTCTACAGACAGCATTGCAGAGCTATTCATGTTTATTTCCGGGTAGAAAAGCGTCAAGTCATTCGATAGAGTTGTAACCAAGGAGCAGCTGACTTTAAAAATACGGAAAATGCCCGACTGGATTCGGGTTACTCGGATGGGCGTCTTACCTCGGGGGCGATGTAGTCTGGCGTTCCGCAGAAGGTGCGTGTGTTCATACCCTCGTACATGTTCTCCTTACACATGCCAAAGTCAGCGATCTTGATGTGGCCCTCAGAGTCCAGCATGACGTTGTCCAGCTTCAGATCCCTGCCAGACAGACCAGGGAGTGTGTGTGATAGGGTGTGCATTGTAGGAGTGCGTATATTCTGTTATAACAAGGTGACCCCAATTAACCGTTAATTAAAGTTCCCGTTTTAAAGGTCGACTCTGCTTGACTATCAACATGAAACCTACCATTATTTTTCACTCTCCTGATGATTGAACGTTTATGTAGTTATATTTAGCCCAAGAGCATATTTCGACTGCCCAGAAGCTTCTCTCCATTTAGTTATGTTCCCTTGACTGCATTTGTTATGGAAAAAAGGACATTGATGTTACATTGATTTTGCTGATTGCTCTCGAGCATGTGCTTTGAGAAGCACAGGCTATCACTTTGCTGTTACAAGTGATACACGTTCGCCTATAGCTTGACACAGCACCAGAAGAGAAACGACATGAATGATAATTCATAAAATGGTTTTGTTCCACGCTCTGCTCAGGGCTTATCTGTCTCAAAACACTCTCACACATAGACACACACACAGACCCAGACACATACAAACACACACCCACACAGACACAGACACACGCCCATAGACACACAAACATACACTGTGTTAAAATACAATCAGTCATTGTCCTCAATTCGATATTCAGACGCAACTGCCTTCTCCTGGTGCTGAATGTTGGTAAATGACAAAGTCTATAACACTCTTTTCCTCTTCCTTTTCTGAGGTATTTTCCTGTTGCATGTGTCAATTCTTTCATAAAATTGTTTTGCCTTGTATTCCTCTTCTTCTCTGGACACTGGCTGGAAATGAGAAGATGTAGTAGTTTGTGTGTCTGTTCGGGTGTGTGTGTGTGTGTGTGTGTGTGTGTGTGTGTGTGTGTGTGTTTGTTTGTGTGCCTGTGTGTGTGTGTGTGTGTGTGTGTGCGTGTGTGTGTATGTGTGTTTGTATTTGCTCATAAAAGGAAAGGTGAGTAAGCCAGGCTCAAACATGCCTTATCATTTCTAATAAGTTTTGGCCGTCGTGGTTTGATCTGCAGCAGAATGCTGAATGCAGGTTTGTATTTCAGCAGACGTGAAACATAAAAAACAACTTTATACACCTTCTAAATAAACTGTGTGCCGCACTGTTACTCTCACCTCTTCACGTCCTCGCTCTCATGTGTCATGTGCACACACATTTAAAAAATATTTTCAATGATCACTTAACTTCCCCATTCCTATTAAAATAGGGAGGCTGGTTACTGTTTTATAATGAACTCTCTTCTCTAATTGTGCAAACATCCACCTCAAGTGCAGTGAGTGTTGCCAACTGTATATTTAAAGCCAGCTTGCTGGCTTTAAATATATCTATGAGGAAATCTACACAATCTATGAGGAACTCATAGATTGTGTTTAGAGCTTGCAGTTAATAACACAGTTTTTGGAACTTGTATAAAGTTCCAATGACAGCTCGCATTTAAAGCCAAGATGGCGGCTTACTAAGTAAGTCCTGTTTACATGCAATGAAAAACAATGAAGAACCCACCTATAGATGACTCCCTTTCTGTGCAGGAAGAATAAGCCCACGGCGATCTCTGCAGCATAAAATCTGAAAAGAACAACAAAAAAAAACAGTATATGTTGTTAGATCTATATCATCTTTAATCCACAGACACCGAGCGCAATCACTTAACTCTTTCAGCGTGCGTCAATTCAGGTTCTAAACGTGGCTCTCCCACGTTTGCCTGGTTGTACTGAGATTTATTTTTTGAACCAGGGGTTTGAAGAGGTGTAAATAATCCATAATCAACAGCCCTTCTTGATGCCTGTATTGGTTTGTGGTACAGTCATCAGCACCGGTCTGAGCAATCACAGCAGGACTCTGCTGCTACACCCCACATGCTCATCTCTACAAAGTATGTTTCTTGGTTGCGTTCCTGAGGAACACAATTAACGCATAGAAATAAATAGCGTTGATGCAGACAGTACCCCTGGACACATGCAGGTACCAGCTGTTGGAATCCCGGATTCTTCTCCCAATTTACACAAGTGTTTCAGTGCGTGCATAAACAAAACCAGCAGGTGATTGGCTACACGCAGAGCAGTGTTAGGGAAAATGTCCAAATACATTGTTAACTCTCTTTCCATGCCGACAGAACCTTTTACTGAGAGCCTATTTATTAAACCTACTAACTATTGTCTGGTTGTACGCAATTGTCTCTGTTTTATGTCTATTGTCGGTCTATTGAATTGTACACAACCGTGTACAAAAACCTAACTCTATAATTTCCATGTGTTGAAATAAAAGGTCTAATACTTCTCACATGTATCTAGCTACTTTCATAGTGTTACACCTTTTCAAAATACACCTGGTCATTAACATAGGCAATGAAATAGAGGTGATGAAACATAGGTGATGAAGGTGAATATTCATATCGTCACCCTCTTAAAGTAATGGCCTAAGTCACTTTTTTGCCAAAATGATTTTCTTGCCTGAATCAGCTCTTTGTGATGCTGGCCACCTCTGGTAAAATCCCCAACATCCTCAGTTGAACAGATCATGTGATCCTAACCCTTTAGTGTAATGGCCTATGTCATGAGTTTGAATTAGGCCAATTTATTTTGCGTGACTTAGGCAATTGTATCATCATTATTTGTATATCAAAGGTTGTCATAACCTTTTTGTTTGAAATGATTCATAAATATCATATACTCTATATATGGTTCAGTTTTTTCTATTTTCTGAACAACTTGAAAATATGACTATTTAATATTTTTTAAAATGACTGGCCATTACTTAAAGAGGGTGACGATATGTGCAAACAGGAGCTGACCCTCCTGCATGATCTGGGGGAACATAATCCATGACCAAACACGGTAATCAGCTGTATGCAAACCAACAGTTTGTTGGTCCCTTGAAAGCTTTACATGATAGGGCGAAATTATAAGATGACCTGTGTTGATAGATCCTTCAGAAACACAAAACGATTCAGCTGTAGTGAAAGTGATAAACCTCAGAATGCTTTCAGACATACTTTGCAGAAAAAGTCTGATTTCCATTCATGGTGTCCACAAGTTGCCGAACATACGCAAACATGTCGACAACATGAAAGCATTACGGCAACAGAGTAGGCACGGAGAGGGATAAACGAGCATTGGTTGGGGTGACAGCATGTAGCACATAAACATAGTGTCCCCTGAATATTCAGCTGGTTTGGCAGGTAGGGTCATACTCACACTGCCTGGGGCTCTTTAAACTTGCCCACACGTTGGATGTGGTACATGAGGTCCCCTCCATTGATGTACTCCATCACAAAGTACAGCCGGTCCTGTGGACAGAGTAAGGTACAGGTAGAAAGTGGCTGATGTATGCTTTGATTCTCAGGTTGCAGATGTTGAAGACGATGAGGACGATGATGATTATGCTGCGATCCTAAAAGAACAGAAAAATATGCTCAGAAGCATTGAATTTTTAGCTTGTTAAAAATAAATGAGTCACAATAATAGGCCTGTGATACAGTAACATAATTATACCACTCCTTTACAGAACAGAAAATGTTGTATAACCTCATCCATAAACTTCATGGAAAATAAAAGTTGCAATGCATGCTTGTATAAACCCTCCTCCTACAGCCTCTGATGAAAATTAAGACATTATTCATTGTTAGGAATTTCTTTAGATTTTCTCTCTCTCTCTCTCTGAGGACTTAGTATTCCAGAGTCAACGCAACAGATTGTGTGTGTCCAGATCCGTATGTCTGTATGTGTGTCTGTGTGCGTGTGTGTGTCAGTGTGTGTGCCCTTTCTATACAATGTGGTCTAAGATGAATAGTATAGATACAGTCACCAAAGAGAACACACACCTCATGTTGGAGGGGGAAACAGAATTTATGAATGAAGTGATGATCAGCGTGCACACACACACACACACACACACACACACACACACACACACACACACACACACGCACACACACACACACACACACACGTACACACACAAATATTTCCTCTCATAAAAAATGAAATCGCTCCACATTGTGTCTAGATTCTATAGACAGAACAAAAGCAGTGAATTAGTTTTAGAGGACACTCTGAGAGCCAGTACACTACAACATGCACGGTACTACAACTTGTATTTTTAAGGGTGTTTTTGGTTGCTTGTGTGCCTCCCTCAACACCTGGGGCTACAACACGTTTCACACTTTTCCTTTTAAAATAGCCTAAAACAAAACTTTCAAAATATTCAAGTGTTCTCATGTGGTCATTAAATCAGAGTATGTGATGTTATGTTCATAATATCATAACTTAAAAAGAGGATTGCCTTTTCATTGTTGGCCCACAGTGGTCAGCATATTGCAAAAGGACTAGACCAAAGATGTCCTTTGCAAACCATTTTATTTTTATACTCAGGTTTTATACGTGGCTTTGGTTTGGTCACTTAACCTTCTGTTTACTTAAAGGACCCCTACTATTTAATCATGGCTAATCAACATCACACCTGGTGGAATAATAAAATAGGGGACCTTGCTTTTCTGACTTGACACACATAATGATCGCTTGCCTTCATCTTAAGAGATTTTGGCAAGCAAACAAAATCTTGCCAAATCATTTAATTGGTTAGCTTTAGGCAACACAACTTCTTGGTTTGGTTTAGGCAACACAACTACTTGTTTAGGTTTAGGCAACACAACTAATTGGTTAGGTTTAGGCAACACAACTATTTGGTTAGGTTTAGGCAACACAACTAATTGGTTAGGATTAGGCAACACAACTACTTGGTTAGGTTTAGGCAACACAACTACTTGGTTAGGATTAGGCAACACAACTAATTGGTTAGGTTTAGGCAACACAACTAATTGGTTAGGTTTAGGCAACACAACTACTTGGTTAGGTTTAGGCAACACAACTACTTGGTTAGGTTTAGGCAAGGAGAGACTTGGGCGTGGCGCGACGGGTTAGGGCTAGAGTTGGTTGGGGACGCACCACGGTCTGGAAGCAGGAGTGCAGCTGTGTGAGGAAGGGGGGCTTATCCCTCTGGGCCAGCACCCTCTTCTCCACCATGGTGCACTCCACGTCATCGTCCTGGATCACCACGTCCTTCTTCAGGATCTTAACAGCGTACAGCTCCTCAGTGGACTTCATCTCTGCCAGCATCACCTGGGTGGGTGGACAACATCGATAGTGGACAACTGGGTTTATAGGTTTATTCTTTATATGCTATATGGCCCCGTTTTGCGAATGACAATATCCAACCACGACCTCAACAAAGCCCCCCGTGTCATATGGTCGGTTGTATTCACGGGTCACCGTTGCTATGGCGCTCACCTTGCCGAAGCTTCCCTTCCCCAGCAGTGCCAGGAAGTGAAAGTCACTGAGGCGGACTCGGTCCATGATCCCCGACGGCAGACTGAACCTCCGGTGGTCCGACGGAGTGATCATCTTCTTACCGGGACCCATCTTGGCTTTCTGCATACACACACGCACAGACACCGAGCGCACACACACACACAGACACACACACACACACACACACACACATACCGTAGTGATTTAATGTGATAGACAGTATCAGGGTTGAATCATTTTAGGATTGTGTGTGTAATTATTTCTGTTAAAGTACATGGTGTGCCAAATGTATCGAACCATTTACATTGTGAAAGGGCACAATGTTAGTAAGGTTAGTTCAGAGTACATCTGCATGCATGAACAACCGCCTTTTTTTTTTTTGTCTTTGAAACAATGAAAAAACCTAACCCTAAATTAACAGTTCAGCCAGTCAGATCATGTAAACAAGGGAGAATATTTGAGACAGTGAGCAAGCACTGCTCTGGTGTCCGTCTGGTAGCTCTCTAAGGAAAGAACAATGAAAAGAAATGAACAGGATTTTCTCTCTTTATCTCAGAGTTTGTTTACATTTCATTTAGGATATAGGAACCGGTACTGAGACCTCATACCAGACAGACAGTTCTCCTGTACATTCTCTGCCTCTGAAAATATTAGCGTTGTTAGTAATGAAACAAGTGACAAAAATGTGAACAACAAAGTGACATAAATTAGAAAAATGTCACAGTGACATGCCCATGGTCAGCCCCTCGGTTCAATATTCGACCTCCCATTGGCTGGCTGATGCCGCGTATAGCTCTCTGACGACAGAGACAGCTCTGTTGCTAGTGTAATTTAGAAACGCTTGAAAGCTTGTGGAGTAAGGGGAGGGAGGGAGGGAGGAGAGGACTCTGTGGGGGGGTCCCAGCATCCCCTGTCATTATAATGATTGCACTGTCCATTTTCTTTTGGTTTTGTGTTGTGGTGTTTTTTTCACACACTGGGCAATAATGTGTTCAAGACAACTGAGAATTTGGATAAAAAGGAGTTGCGACTTGTTTGAAATGAATTGAATGGTTGTCTAACGCAAACGTCCTAGGATGGAAATTGGGGTATCATTTCAGGGCTATCAAACATCAAACATAACCTTCAGCGTAACTGGGAACGATTCATTATTTGTTGACAATCTTGTGTAATTATCCAATATGTGTTTATATAGTTTATATTCACTCTGATAATAGCAATATTTGGAATTGTATAGCTATTTTACCAATTAAATAAGCTAGCCAGTGTTAGTCTCTTTTCTTCTCAATAGCAAAAATTGCGGCTGATTGTATCTTTTGTATTACAACCCTATTAATACGCAGAAGCTGCCATTAAGGCTCAAATTGGTTTCTGTTACTGTCAGATTACAGGGGAAAAGAGGCAACTGGTGGAGCCGGCACACAATTATGTTAGGAGTGTTGAATGGGATCAGAAAGTCGTGATCATGTTTTGACAAATCAGGCTGACCAGATGAGCTGGTTTCTAGAGAAAATCTGTCGTCCACAAGTTTCTGGGGTTCGTTTTTTTATTTTTTACTGTTGCTGTAACAATAGCAACTACATAAAAATATAGTGATGCATGAAAACTATATGTAATACAGTTAAGAGAGCCTGATAAAGGGACAACAAACTGTCGTTTGAGCCCCCACTGCGATAAAAGCTTCACCCCAACATTTAAAAACTATCTAAGTGCTGCCATCATGTGGAGAGGCTAAGAAATAGCGCTTACGATCTACATATGAAGTTCCGGTTACCATTCTCTGCATCACTCATCATGGACTTTTACGCATACAACACGTTGTATGCAACGTATATTATTAAGCCACTTATTAAACCTACAATCCATAATAAGTGCATAATCCTTTTTCAAAATAATAATAAAAATGATATCTATCACGGTGAGTCAAACTTCCTCATTGGCTCACATCTAATAATATAATTATTAGATGAATAAGATTAAATAATACAATTAGGAAACAACTCTGCATAGTAACAAGCCCAACAGATTGTAAGTTTAACCATGGCTTCATGTACTACTAGCGTTCTATAGGCCGGACTAGCATTAGACTTATAGAGGGTAGCGCAAAGGCCACACTATAAGCCAATGAGGAGCAGGTGGGACAACCTCCCAAACAATGAGGAGCGAGTGGGTGAGGATCTCCTAGCCATCGATCTTTGAAGAATAAGTCCCGCCTCCGAGGCTCCTGGTTCCCTCGTCAAATGTCTATGGGGAATAACATGGGTTTTTCTAATGATCGTACATAGCAAACTCTGTAGGTGGGGAAGAAGTAAAAGCTGGGTATCGTTTTGAACGACACACTTTTTCCATCTAGCTTCGGCTGGGTTTTTGGATTGTCGGTGCCGGTAAAATAGTATTAACAATAGTTTACTACTTTAACGGCACCGACAATCCAAAATTCCAGTCAAAACTAGATGTAAAAAGTGTGTTGTTCAAAACGTGCCGCAGCTTTTACTTCTTTGCCACCTACAGAGTTTGTTTTCTACGATCATTCAAAAACCCGATGTTATTTCCCATAGGCATTTGACCGAGGGAACCGGAGCCTCGGAGGCGGGTCTTAATCTTCAGAGGTCTATTGACAAAGTGCAATGATGGAAAAGAGCACTAAAGCCCACCAGAATGCCGGTCGGATCTACAAATTTACTAACAAAGCTCTGTGGAATGGCTAGATAACTCAAACTCAGCAACTGTAAACAATGAAGGCACAAATGAGAGAGGTTAAATTAAAATAGACCATCAAAGAAAGGAGAGAAATGTCTTGTTTCAGCCATGTGCTGTGGGGGCGACGGCCATTGTTAGTAAATTCGATTCCTCTCACGGAAATCGCAGACAAAAAACAAACCGAAACAAATAACCAAAGGGCGGTTTGTTAGCACAGGAGAGAAAAGCATGCGTGGTGGACACACCGTGCAAGGTGATTAGCAAACATATAGATCATTAAAGAGAGAGTGAGTGAGTAAGAGACAGATCTAGAGAGTCATAGTGTGGAAGCAGGCAGAAGTGCTACCTTGAGATAGTGGATATTTAGTTGGCAGGCCTAGAAGAGAAGAAAGGAGGAAAGAATGCTAACTTGTTAGCATGGTGAAAAGCTAAAACGCTGTGAACACGCTCAATAGTTGCTCCGTAGCAACCCCCGGTTAACTATGCATGTGATATGTACATAGATATCTGTCACTGGATCAAGAATTGATTTAATTAAAAGAGCTTTATGTTAGTTATTTTAAATTTCTGATGATTATTTTTATTACAATTAATCCTATTACTATGTACTTGGTCATTATTTTCAAGATAAATGTAAATTAATTAAACTCATTATGTGCTAAAAGAAATTTGCTTCTTATATATTTACTTAATTATTACACCTCTAACAAAAAAACAGAAATTAGATTATTGAGAAGAAAACCCTCTTCTCTCTTTTCATTTGATGATCAACATCAATGGGCCTGACCTTGGTTTCCAAGGCAACAGAGACTGTGTGTGTGTGTGTGTGTGTGTGTGTGTGTGTGTGTAGTGTGTGTGTGTGTGTGTGTGTGTGTGTGTGTGTGGATGAAAGCTTGTGCGGAAACTTCGAGGCACAGAAATCAAAAGCCATCTTTTCAAATGAGGACAACAAGCACTATGGCTCTGCCTTGTATCCTCGTCTTATAACCAAAGATACAGTACAGATAAGATAGCC
>NC_136944.1:9896598-9911598 GCF_949987615.1 Pollachius pollachius
GGGAGAGAGAGAGAGGGAGAGAGAGAGAGAGAGGGAGGGAGAGAGAGAGAGAGAGAGAGAGGGAGGGAGAGAGAGAGAGAGAGAGAGAGGGAGAGGAGAGAGAGAGAGAGAGAGAGAGAGAGAGAGGGAGGGAGAGATAGAAGGAGAGGGGGAGGGAGCCAGAGAGGGAGAGAAAGAGGGAGGGAGAGATAGAAAAGAGAGAGGGGGAGAGAGCCAGAGAGGGAGAGGATCAGGATTAGGAAGAAGCAGGCTGGGATAGGGAGGAAGAGGAAGATGAAGGGATATTGGGGTTAAGGTTACATCTAAATCAGGGGTCTCAAAACTCACGGCCCGGGGGCCAATTGAGGCCCACGGGATGATACTTTGTGGCCCCCTACTTGACAATCAAAGTTTACTGTTAGTGCGGCACGCGTGTTGTTGTCAAAACCCACATTTTTTTGCTGAGTGGCTTTACCACGCTTTTTTTATCACTTGTGATAGGATGACCAGATGTCCCCGGTTTTGCCGGGACAGTCCCAATTTTGAGTTGCGTGTCCCTGAGTCCCGACAAAAAGCCAAAGGACACTAAAATGTCCCGGTTTTCCACCAGCCCGCTATGAAATGGACCCCTGTTGTCAGCGATTACATAGCCAACGTGATCTAATTATAGCCCGATCATTAATTTAGATTGGGTCAGTTGTGCTCCTTTTTTTTGTGGAATACTTGATGCGGCCCAGCCTGACCCAGACTCTACCTCCAGCGGCCCCCAGGTAAGTTGAGTTTGAGACCCCTGATCTAAATGGTAAGTTTGTGTGTGTGTGTGTGTGTGTGTGTGTCTGTGTGTGTGTGTGTGTGTGTGTGTCCTGTGTCTCTGTCTGTGGAAAGAGTGTGTGAGGTTCACCTCAAGGGACTGCTGCTGTTACTCCAGGTACAGCTGAAAAGGCAAAACACACACTCCCTCACAACAAACACACACACACACACACAGCGTTGGGGACTTACTGTCACACTTCATCCCCTGGTGGATGAGTCCGTAGAGTAGGGAGCCACAGTGGTCACAGAAAGTGGGGCTACCGTACGTGTGGATCTTTGAACTTGTGCTTGCTTTCTGGGGTCCTGGAAGACACAGGCAGACAAAACACACATAAACAAAGGGCCATGAGCCAAGTGGATGTATGTGAGATGTAAAGTAGTTATGAAGTACGGTTTGTGTGAATGAATGTGAAGTATGCAGGTGACGTCATAGAGTTGCCAGACAGGGGGTTTTAAATTGTGGGTTTGCGACCCAATAAGGGGATGGCAGTATGTATGGCCACAATAAATAATAAAAAATGATCTAATGAAAAATGAATATGAGTACCTACATAGCTTGTACAGTTTTTTTGTTTCAGATGTTTTTGGATGCAGTGAAACAAATATTTTTGGGGTCTAAAGATTACGTCAAAATTAGGCATTTAGATAAACGACACAGAGCGAACATCGCTTTGCAAGAGATTAGCAAAAACATGCCCCTATGCATTTGCTGTCGTTTTCCACCTGAATCCAAACTAATGACACAGATCATATGGACTCTGCAGATGCCTGCTGAGCCTCTGGTGTTTATCCACAGCTGTTTTGAATACAGCAGTACGGTATCTTTCTGGTTGAAAACATCCCCATGACGCAGCTGTTTCATGTCAAGAACAAGGAGCCTCTAAAACCTTGATGATGAGGCTGCATAGCCACACTGGTTTCAATCACTGTGGATCCAGCGTAATTGAAATGGAAAATGAGTGTTTCTGAGTCAAATACATTCCATACATGCTGATGGCTATTCTGATGCATGTAATTCTGCATAATAGCCTTGCATCTTCTATGGAGAACATCAAAGGGTGTACAATGTGAGCTACTATATGTATGAGTTTGGGGAATAGCTGGTTTGTAGAGAGCAGATATTTGCAGTGGCGGTTTCTCCCTCAGTTTAATGATCAGGAGGTCTTTGAAGTGTATTAGTTCTTGCCTCATATCATATGGAATGGTGCGCAGAGATGAAGAAACCGTGTGAACGTCGTGTTTTTTTCCCCATACGCTTGACAAGGCTTTTTGTAAGACTCTCGTCTTGGTGTCTCAATTAAATAGGCTGTTCAAATTCAGCGGAAGCTGTTGCTTCTTGTTTTTCATATAACAATTTGGTAAAGGTTGAATTTACATCCACACTACTTTGATTCTTTCAAAGATCGGATTGAAGTTGTTATACCTGAGCAACAACCCTAACCCTACCGACATGTATAGGAAAATAAATAAGGGTAAACCATTATAATTCCATATAATAATAATAATAATAATAATAATAATAATATTAATAATATTAATAATAATAATAAAGTAATTTACAAATGGTGGTTAGTGTTGACTAAGGTATTTATAATACCATCATTTTAAAGGTCAAATTAAGTTGATGGTTGAGAGAATAAATTATATTTTTCAATGATTTTGAATTAAATGGGATTCGACCACCATGCATGAGGGAGGGTGGCGGAGGGCTACATTATTATCGGAAATCATTAGCCAATAACAATACCTTGGTTCACCCTATAAATAATATTATAGACAGTATAATGGGAGATGGGTGGGGGGGTGGAGATGGGTTTCAAAAGTAATAAAATGAGAGGCTAATAAACAAACCCACATTATTCGATACCACATCTTGCCAACATGAATAATAAGATCTTGTCCCATGTTCATAAATAAATCATTTAATTTACGTCAATTTCCTGTGCATGACTGTGTAGAAAGACAGGATTCTTTTTACTGGGAAGACCCCCGGACTCCCCACTAGGGGCTCCCTGGTGTGCCAAACATTCACTTCTCAATGCCCTCCAAAGCGGAGCAGGCTAGTTCCCGGCCTGGTAGAAACATTGTCCTGCTACAGAGGCATATGCAGGTTTCAAACCCACAAATCTGAAACATGTATTCCATTGGTTTATTGATGTTCAGGCTGCACTTGGGGGGGTAAAAATCTCCAATAATCTCCAACATATTCTCCTCACTCTGTAGAGGGTGGATATTTAATGAATAGCGATTCCATTCCAAGCTCATCAATATTCCCTATTCATAAAAGATGTGATGGTGTACAGTATCCACATGGTGTAACAGTGATGCGACCAGCAGACAGATCCAGCAGCTGTTTGTGTTGGCCCCAACATCTGGCTAAAAACAAAGCTAATGAGCAACTTAGAAGTAATCTCCCAGGAAAATAAACAAAGACCACTAAGACAGGGGGGCATAAGAACAATATTATTTCTATTGTACAGTTAAGTGCAAATGCGAAATGTGTAGATTTCCTTCAAATTGTTACTTCTTTGCTTCAAAGGAAGCAATTTTGAGCACACTTTTTTGTATTGAATATTGTTTTCATCATAGAGGGAAGTAAATATAATGGATACTTTGGAAGGCTCCAAAAAAATAATTTGGCTTTTTGTTCAACTGATCAACACAGGTCACATGCCTTTCTCAATCAGCACCAAACAAACAAAGGAGTATAATTATAGCCCTGCACTGAAAACGACAGTGAGGGATTCCTAACACTTAGAAACATAGTCGGTAGGGTGCCGGAAGGTTGATATAGTGATAATGTAATGTAGGGTCATTTAACAAGCCAACGGCTGAGCTGGAAAGCCCAAAACGAGGCAAAGTTTCCAGAAAAACACAAGGATGCTAAATTAGGTAACGTGGTATGAGAAAGCAGAGGAAACCAAAAAAAAAAGAAATAAGAGAGGAGGATATTGTTTATTGTGCCGTTTTTTTGTGAGTGAGGGGGGTACTCGGGTAACTCGCCATTGATTGGCGGGCAGAATGAGTCAACTTGCACGGAGGATTCCGGAACACGCTAATTAGAATGTTGCCATTTCGGTCGGGTCCCTTCCTTCGGCCTTTCCGAGAGGTAAATAAGACATTTCACGGCGAAGATGGAGCACACAGCGGGTTTCGACTCGCTGTGCCTCCAGCCAACTCACCCCAACTAATTTGAGATCCGATCCCAGCGCTCTCTCTCCTGTGTCCAGATGACCTTTTTTGGGTGTCTGGCAGTTCAAATAGCGCTTGTTGTTTTCTGTTTTCTTTATGTTTAGTTTTTTCTGTACTTTTCCATCGTGGGAATATTTGATTTATCGCGAGTTGGATCTCGTTTCCCATCTCTGTTTATTCCTCGGAGATGCACCCGCAACAGCCCACAGTCAGGATCAAAAGAGAAGCCAGCGTGGGGTAGAGTTCTCTCTCTCTCTCTCTCTCTCTCTCTCTCTCTCTCTCTCTCTCTCTCTCTTCAATTCTCTTTTCAACCTCTCCTCCTTCCTGCCTGGCCTCTGATGGGTCTTCTGTTGTAGCAAGAACTGTGGACTTTCCTTCAATCCTGGAGAAATATTTATACACACACACACACACACACACACACACACACACACACACACACACACACACACACACACACACACACACACACACACACACACACAAACAAAGACAGTACATATCTCGCTCTTTTATCCTTTTATCCCACACCCCTCCCTCTGAGTGCCTGAGATCCCTCCTTTGGTCGTGTCTTCCCGACGCCTCAATGAAACACCTTCCAGGTTGAGGATGATGTGTGTGAGATAACCCTGTCAAACTATCACTGCCCCAGCTATTTATGTATGTTTGTGTGTTAGTTTGTGTGCAATGCATATGGGTGTATTGTGTTTGTGCATGTTAGTGGATACATGCATGTGTGTTTTTCTGTTTGTGAGCGTGTGCATGTGCAACACTGTGTATGTGCACGTGTCAGTGTGTGTGTGTGTGTTTTTGTTGGCATTAATGTTTCTCTGTGTTCATGATTGTGTATTTGCATTTGTATGTATTTGCATAATGTCTGTTTGGATATGTGCATGTGTGTGTGCACGTCCCGAAACAGTCCTGAATACCTTCCTGAAGCATTGCTCAGGGTGGAAGGGTGGGGGGGCAGAGTTGTATCTGTTATGTAACGATAGCAAACTTGATTTAGAGAGAAGAAGATATAAACTATTTTGGGTCTTTGCCGTTGGTCCGTCACACTCTCTCTCGCTCTCTCTCTCTCTCTCTCTCTCTCTCTCTCTCTCTCTCTCTCTCCGTCTTTCCCTGTTGTAAACCAATCTCGTCTGACCCTGCTCCTTCTGTGTTTGTTTTTTCCCACTCAGAGCCAAATACGCCTGAATGAAGATAGCATGCACACACGCAAACACACAACGTTGGGCTCCTGTAAACTTTGTCAAAATAATGTACCTTGATTGTAGGAAAATGGAGGATTTGTTATTTTAGGAGGAAGAGAAGCCAAAAAAAAGAAAAAAAAAGTACAAAAACAGTAATTACATGGTCATGGTTATAGAATCTGGCAGCTGTGAGAAGCATATCTTAGCGTAGCTTAGTGTAGCTTCCCGACTCAGAAACAGAGCATCCCAGGGTGCACAAAGGGCTTAGTGTTGGTGTGATGTAGTGTTTATCGACGAATAGATGACACCACATGGGTTATCAATGAACTGCAAAAACACCCTATGCCTTTTCAATAGATTGTGTAAGGTAAAGATAGCTAGAGCAATATCGAGATTTGTACCTTACATAAAATACGTAATGGCTGTGTGTGTTTGTGTGCGCATGCGTGTGCATGTGTGCATGCGTGTTTAAAAATACATAGATCCTTGGACAGCGATGAGAAAATAACAATGCCAAACACGTCAAACAAGTTAATTGTGAAGCAGCGCTTTGAACCTGTTTTGGAGGCCGTTAATTAAGTTATAAGGGTTATGAAGACAAATAGAAATGAGGTGATTATTATGATGACTGGGGGGATCTGTCGTCACAGGGAGCATCACAGTGGGTGAAATGCAGGTCCTACTAAGCACAGCCAGCAATTGGACGCCATAAGGAAGCATGACCAATGACCCATCAGTCACCCACACCATGTGACTTTCTAGCCTCCTTAGACCACCTCGATTTTCAGAGCGCACATTACGCTCCTCTGTGCACGGTCTGGCTGTGATCTTGCTGAAGGCCTGTTTCAAAAGTGTTGAAATGCTAGAGCCAATCAGAACGGGAGTCCCAGTCATTCAGAAACAGAGAGCTCTGCAGTCCGCCAAATTGAAAAAATACAATGGCAGCGTTTTCTCAAATGTTTAAGAGACTGAGTAACGTTACGAAAAACATGCTGACTATGGCAAAGATACCGGATTGTGATTGGTTAAACAGATATATTCGCAGGCTAAGGTTGTCAAAAATTGTGCTGGCAGCTGAGCTACTGTAAATTGTTTGGTTTTTAGCGTAAACTAGGTTCCGCTGCCTAGAAAATGAACACTGTTTGACACCTTTGAACAGTTAGTTAGCTAGTCTTTAATTAGCATGTCATCATGTGTAATTTGGGCAGTAACATTATTTTCTCTCTAGCTAGTGTAATTGAAAGATTTCCAGGTGGAGCACTCTTTCTATTTCTTTATGTGTGTTTGTGTGTGCGTGTGCGTGTGTGCGCGTGTGCGTGGTTGTGTGTGTGTGTGTGCGTGTGTGTGTGTGTATCTACCCCTAGTGTGTGTCTATGTTCCCTTATGCCTCGTTACAGTGGCCCAGGGATGACAGCAAGAGCAGACGTCATAGTCGCAAATTGTCGCCAGTGTCCCGATATTCCTTCTTCCTGTACTACAGGAAGTGATCAAAATCATCAGTGGGTGGCCAAGTGTTCGAGGTTGATCTGAGAGTGATCTGAGGCCAACATTCTCACCTAATCCTAACCCAGTGATGTGGCCAGAGGGACTTCTTATTACGCCTTTTACCCGTGCCAGGTGATTCACATCCTGTAAGGCCAGGACTCCCAAATTGATCCTTTTATGTCCTATCTTTCATATAAGAACGACCCAAGGTCTCTAGCATACTGCCAAGTTATTTCAGGCCCCCGATAATAGTGTAGTAGGGGTACATCGGGAACTTGCAAACAATTTGCCACCATGACAGGGGTCCTGGCCTCCAAACACACACGCACACACACGCACACACACACACACACACACACACACACACACACACACACACACACACACACACACACACACACACACACACACACACACACACACACACACACACACACACACACACACACACACACACACACACACACACACACACACACACAGGAGGACACATAGATAGATGGATAAAGAGCTATGGACCTCTCCATTGAAAATCTATAAATGCACAAGCTAAAGAGATGTTTTTTGCTGCCTAGTTTGCACATCATTACATGCTAATTGAAGACTAACAAGCCTTTTCGTTCATCCAAAGGTGATAATACAGTGTGAGTTTTCACGGGAGCCAACATTTGAAAATATTGTCTCATTTAAAAGCATACTAGACTCTTCAGTCTACTCACTTGCATATGCTAATTGAGATAATTTAAAGAGATTCCACAATCAATCTTCATAAATTATAATAGTATTTATCTCGTTCTCCATTTCTCCTTCCTTATAAATATGCAGCTTGCCATGATCACTGCACTCACCAACAGAAAGAGAAAATACACACAGAGGGGTCATTACATCAGCGGCACTCGGGAGGGGCTGTTCTGTCTGCCGTTGGGATGTATCTATGACTATGAATTAGATAATGATTTGAACTCGAGGCTATTGGTTTGACATCGTTTCCTTTGGACGTTTAATATGAATAAGGGCACTTAATAAATTGTGGCTCATAAATGTGCCTCGCTGAAATCAATGAGCAGGGTCTTCTGGTTTTTAACGTCATAGGTTATTGGCTGTGACACTACCACTTTTTTCCGGGCTGCCAAATCTTTCGGGGCGACATAACTTGCACATGGACAAACGTGATTCAGTAAACATTGTCCCAGGCTCCGAAACAGCCGCCATGCTAACAAGACATGGTGGAGATGAACATTGTTCCGGGCTCACAAACATCTGCCATGCTAACAAGACATAGTGGAATTAACAGAGGGATAAATAACTAGATGGTTTGCAGGAATAGGGGCAGCAGTCTGTGTGTGTATTCGTATGTCCAGAACGAAGAGCGAATGAGAGCAGGGTAACTGCTGATGTGTAGGCCCTGGCATTTGGGCTCTGTGTGTGTGTGTGTGCATGTGTGTGTGTGCGCGTCTGCGTGTGTGTGTGTGTGTTGTTGTATATGCAAGAGCGATTATGTATGAGTGTGGGCGCACCTAAGTACATTTATGCTGGGCTGTATGGATTATGTCTTACGCCCCATTTTTGCAACAGAGAGAGAGAAAGAGAGAGAGGCTACACTCCACAAATTAAGGGTTACTAAAGGACACACCACAGCAAAGTGGAAAAAATATCAAAAGAGAGGAGAAACTAGCGGCTTGAATGTGAAGCGTGGGTGGACCTAAGGCACCAGGTCAAGGGCAGGCGTTTAGTGAGGGCCGGCACTGTGTCTGCAGGTTCCCAATGGAGACTGAGTGAATCATTGAAATAAGAATAAAAAGAGAGGTTTGTACCGAGGGGATGAATAATGAACCAGGGTGAGAGGGTGAGTTAGTGTGAGACGGCGAGTACGCAGTCCTACCATGGGTGACAGTGTTAAATACACTGACCAAAGTGGCGTGTTATAAAAATATTTACTAAATTAAAAAAGGGCGATCCAAACCGCTTTATTATAACGATTCTGTGATGGCTTGGGTTCCAACCAAACATGTTTTTATTGCATTCGTTCATTTCAAATACATAATGCATAACCATAAACCAGGTTAGATAAAGAATAGCTTTTGTTTCACTTAACATACTTTAATCCTTACGGTTTTACGTCTGCTGTGGAAGGCATGTGGCATGTAGGCGAGCCCCAGCTGAGTTTGAAGACAGTTGTGGCTGATGAATTTCACTAATTGCGAGAGTCTGGCTCATATACATCATCAGGGGAAATGGAAAGACTCATTTAATGACGTTAATAGTCACAGTTAGTAGAATAAATGCATGTGATGGTAATAAGTAAACTTCTATAAATTATAAATGTGATTGATTGTGGTTTGTGTTCCTCCCCTCATGAGTCATTTAGTTTAACCCCTTTAGTATATAGTCTACCTTATGTCTCTATTATTGAAGCTCACGGTTGTGTTTAAATTTTGGTTGGCTGCTAGGTTTTATGTTGACTTCTTGTTTTTGCATTTATTTGGGTCAAATATACCCCTTTTTTGTTAAGTCTACCTGGGATCCTGTTTTTCAGGCATTAGACCCCCCATCTACACACAAACACACACACGCACACACACAAACACACACACACACACACACTCACTCACGCACACACGCACACAGGGTGATGTAATACCAGCCTCTGAGCACCAAGTTGTTCTAAATCAATTACTGAGTGTGTGTGTGTGTGTGTGTGTGTGTGTGTGTGTGTGTGTGTGTGTGTGTGTGCGTGTATGTGTGTGCTACATGTGTATATTTGTATGTGCACGTGTTAGTCTGGGCTGAGCATTTATCTGTGTGCTCTGTTGCACCTTGTGTGTCTGTGTGACAGACGTGTGTGTGTATGTGTTCTTTCTTACAGCAAGGGCTTTGGCAGTAAAGGGAAGAACTAATACACCAGGGGGCCATTCTCTTCTCCATGCACCCCCCCCCCCCCCCCTTCCCGATACTACAGCCTGTTGTTGGTTATCACTGCGTTGGTCTCTCTCACTGTGGCTTCATTAAACGCCAGACAGATAGAGAGGCTGGAAAGCAGACGGCAAAAGTGGAACTGTTATATTAAGGGACTGTATTAGGGTGGTGTGTGTGTTTACGGCATCAGAGTAACTGATTACGATTATAGTTTGTGTGTGTGTGTGTGTGTGTGTGTGTGTGTATGTGTGTGTTGCATGTAGTATTTAAATTTATCTGCACAGAAGATGTGTTTTGAAATTTCATCAGTGACTGTTTATATGCCTCTCTTAGTGAATAAACATTAAGGAAACACACTAACAAACCACTACACACATAATGTAAGCATTTATGAATGAGAGGGCTGTGTCACCATGTTTTGCTTTTTTGGTATGAATAGGATGAGGATGTTTGTGTGATTATGAAAACAAAGATTTAAACATATTGCAGAACGTAGATTTCCTTTCTCCAAGGCTTACACACGATAAGATGGGTGAGATGTACACAATTGAATAACATTCTCCAATGTAAACGTTACATGTGTCTGGGTCGATCTTTCTGCCAGGACAGTCAACCTGGAGGCAACCATCATGCGAAGCAACATAAGCTGATCTCTTTAAATATGTTCAGAATAAACGTCTGATTACTGAGAACGCTCGCTTTGATGACAACAAACCTCTCATCATCAAACACAGATTAGACTGACAGGGACATCAAGGCCTGCGTGTGTGAGTGTGTGTGTGTGAGTGTGACAGAAAGTGACAGATTTTTCTTTCGTGCTTAAATGTGTGATATATCTGCTAGTGTGTATGTGTGTGTGTGTGTGTGTGTGTGTGTGTGTGTGTGTGTTTGTGTGAGAAAGTGAGTTAGACTGAGTTTAAGCCAAAGAGTGTGTGTATGTGTGTATGTCCAAATGTTCATGTGGCATCAGTGTGTATACGAATGTGTGTGTGTGTGTCTGGTGTGAACATGTGTGAACGTGTGTGAACGTGTGTGTGTGTGTGTGTGTGTGTGTGTGAGTGTGCAGTGCATCAACAGGCCAGCCTCTGCTTGACATAGAGCTCTGCTGAATGATCACATGGTTGACCCACTCCTCAACCTATGGCTGCCATGGCAGCGACAACAAACAGACTACATAGCAAACCCCTACCAGGCCATAGCCACTTCCTGGATGGTCTCATATCTGATTGGAGGTCCCCCTGTTTGAAAGGGCCCATTAAGGTAATAGCCAGGGTGACGTTGGCAGCTAATTCATCTGAGCGGCTGTGAGGGGAGTTGTGACCTGCTAAGTCACCACTCAACAGCTCAACCGGGACGCCAAAACACTCCCCGGCTGACCCGGACTCTGCTACTCTCCACTGGGGAGCTCAGCCGATTGGTGACGTCACCAGGTCTGAGCGTATACAGTATACGAGCACTCTCTCTTTCTTCAACGGGAAGCCCAAATTGTAAGACACTTCTGGTGGCCGCTGATGGGAGATCTCTAAAAAAAAAAAAAAGCAGTCCGTTCACCTTGTCATTGTGCCTTGTCATTGTAAGGGGTTGGACCGATGTATCGGAAATCCAGGATTTCCGATACATCGGTCCAACCCGATGTATCGGTTTGATCCAAGTGACTTGATAAATTATTGAAACAAGATTCCTGATACATTATTTTAGGTTTAATTGTAATACACTATGGTTACTTGGAAGGCAAGTCGTTCCAACTATCATGCGTACCTGGGTGTAGATTTGGCAAGGCTGTCCTAGCCAAGGAGGCGAAATACACAATACATACAATATAGAACGGTTAGATAAGTTATCAAAGGTTAGAATGTAATAACACCCGCTCACACTCCCAGACACACACAGACATGCACTCAGGCATACGCATGGCTCTACGGTAAAACTTGAAACTTGTAATTGGTCGATGCTTTTAATTTTGCGGGCAAATTTATGCTCTGCTCTTTTCATAACTTTGCCCCTCTGCCGTTAAAGCTTAGGATGGCAATTGGAGAAACCAGCCAGAGTAAGCTTTGTTTTGAAAGTATACAACCAAAAACATCCCACCTCTCCTTTCAGGCCTCCCACCAAAGCCAATCCCCAAAACAAGTGAGCAATAGGTCTTTAGAAATAGGTCTGTCTAGCTTTGTGGAAGACCCTGGTGGGCACAGGCAGAGGGTGCCCAGGTAGTCAGGTAGGCACGTAGGCGTAGACAGGTAAGCAATCCAATTATAGGATAATTCAATTCAGGCAAAATTAAATGATTTGACGATATTACTTACAATCGAAAACCACAGATAGTGCATTTTTGGTTAACCGCCAGTTGAAAACTAAAAATCAAACTCATATGGAGCAGGTCTGAGAAGTTACACAATGACATTTAAATGAAACAAAAATACCCTTAACAATACTTTTAATGTTCTCAGTCTTAATTGAAACTTTTTGAATTGTGCTTAAATCAGTCCTGTGCACTTCAAAAGTAATTTTCACAGACACACACACACAGACACAGACACACACACACAGACACAGACACACACACACACACAGACACACATAGACAAGCAGACTTCCCCCCCCAAACCCCCCACACACGCAGGCACGCAGGCAGGCACGCAGGCAGGCACGCACACACACACACACACACACACACACACACACACACACACACACACACACAGGAAACTGTTTCCGGCCGATCTCTGAGGTATGAAACCTGGAAATGCCACAAAAGTTACCAGGTCATCCATCACCTTTTGCTGCACTAGCTAAACTGTCAGCGCCTCTGTACCCACAATACATTGCTGCAGGGACCCATTTTTTATTCACACACACTCTCCCTGTCTGTGTGTATATTAATGTTGTGGGTACCAGAACACCTGCACGTTAATCACCAAGACGTCACCACGGAAACCATGGAGCACAGCCCCCAGGTGGCCGGCTCGCTCTCTATCTAATCTTCTCCCTTTCTCTCTCTTTCCCTCTCTTTCTCTATCTCTGCCATTCCTGCACACACACACACACACACACACACACACACACACTCACACACACACACACACACACTCACACGCACACACACACACACACGCACAAACACACATACACATACAGTCGCACCACACACACGCACACACAAACACGCATGCGCACACACCGACACGTGCACATGCACGCACACACACACACACACACACATACACACACACACACACACACAAACACACAGACACACACACACACAAACACACAATAGCGCACATACAGAGAAACACGTAACCATGTTTTCCAGCCACTGTGTGATGCAAACCCTTTCTCAGGGAGCGGTTTCGTAAGAAAAAGGACAAGTTGCGCTATCTTTAGAAACAGCACAGAGGAGGTGTACACCCTGTTGTTCCCCTACACACAACAGGAACCCTAAACAACGGAACCATCAAGGCATGCTTCCAATCACTTCCACTACTTAAACTCAAAGGCCTTATCAATTCTACACAAGGACAGGGGCAAGACGTTAGACTCTCTCTCTGTCTATTACCACATATCTATCTATCCATCCATCCATCCATCCATCCATCCATCCATCCATCCATCCATCCATCCATCCATCTATCTATCTATCCATACATCTTTCTCTCTATCAACCAAACATACAGCGTGAGGGGGCATGTCCGCTGTGTACTTCACACAGTGGACATGCAATTGTGTCACGCTGTATGTGTGTGTCAAGAGGCAGCCAAGCTCAGTGTTGGTGTGACGGAGACCAGCGATGGGTTGTATCAGAGCCAAAGGACTGGCAAGAACAAAAAGAGCTCATGAAAGAGATGGATGAAATGTGTGAGCCTGTTGGCTTTATCAACAGAGCAGGCCTATTGGTTCCATCTTGGCTCCAAAAACTTAGCTTGGTTCGGGGAACTGAATGCGGAATTTCGTATTCAGTTTTCCCATCCAGCTTGCATTTTAGAACAAAGATGGCTGCAAGGTGAATAAGGCCCACAGAGTTCATAATATGAGCGACAGATTAACGTTAATGTGATCATTGCTAGGTTATTAAGACAGAGCCCGAAAAGAGAACACATGAGAGATAGATTAACACATCGCTGCAAAGGATAATTCTGCACGCTAATCCTCACAAGCAATCTGCAAAATTTGTGTATTTGTGTGAGTGTGTGTGTGTTTGTGTTTCTGGTTGAGCATGTGTGTCTGCTTGAATACATTTGTTAGTGTGTGTGTGTTTGTGTGTGTGTGTGTTTGTGTGTGTGTGTGTGTGTGTGTGTGTGTGTGTTTGTGTGTGTGCGTTTCAGATATGGTAATAAGCCTACTTATGTCCCTACAGGGCCAGAAGAGTAGAGCGTTGTATCATTTATCCTCGAGCAACTGATATTTGGACAGAATGATGCCAGGTGGGTGTGCCTGTGTTTTTGTGTGTTAAAGAGGTGGAGAGAACGTTTGTGTGTGCGTGTGTGGGGATGGGTGTGTGGGTGTGTGTGCATTAATTCTCGCTGCTTACTTTTCCCAGGTTACATAACCAACACAGCTGTCGTGTAAACAGCTGCTGAATATGCAACATCTCCCTATGTTGCCCAACAAATAACCCTGTAATCCAGACAGAGATCTGCACAAGCACCAACTTTCAAAGCGTTCAGCCACTCTCTTTCATTTGATCCACTGAAACTTTCGATTTCGGGCAGTAGTGGCCAATGGGCTAGAGCGATCTGGGCAGATTCAAGGTAACAACAGCTGACAGCTAGGGCTCCTTGTTTGGTAGAGAAAACAAGGTTGGTTCATAGATATGCATGACGATAATTAGAGAGAGATAACAAGAGAGAGATACAGAGATACATATTAGAGACAGGAAGAGAGAATAACGTGCAAAGAGAGTACGAGACAGAGAGATACAGAGAGTGGGAGAGAGACAGAGAGATGCATGTCCCTGATGAAAAAGAAGTGGCTCCTATGCCTTCTAACAAGACAGAACTATGACCTTGACTTGGCTAGATGTAATTACTGCCCAAGTTTACATGACATGTACATCTATATGCGGAGAGAGAGAAAGAGAGAGGGAGAGAGAGATAGAGAAAGGGATAGGGAGAGAGAGAGAGAAAGAGAGAGAGAGTGAGTGAGTGAGTGAGATGGAGAGATTGAGCGTGTGAGAGAAGCTACACTCCACAAATGACTACCATTAAATTACCAAAATGCGACCAAATTACTGCAATGCACAATGGTATGTGCTACTCTTTGTCGCTTTTCTTTTCATGCCCTCCCTGTGAATAGATGTAGGGTATGTATATGTATATAGTGATGTATAACTGTCAATTTGACGTTCCTTATAACCATCTCGCTACTAATATTTAGAGCTTCATCGGTTGAAAACATTGTTTGGTACGAGACTTTCAGTGCAGCA
>NC_136944.1:9916598-9936598 GCF_949987615.1 Pollachius pollachius
GCTGGGACCATGGTTATAAAAACTGCCAGCACCCTGTGTGTGTCCCCGTTTTCCTTTTCACACCCATTGTTATCTGGACCCACTGCGGTGGAGAAGTGCCGTCCACCAACGTGAGGGCGCACGTGTCCGAGGATGAATAACAACCGAGTCTCCCGAAGTGAGGGGCGGACACAAAAGATCCCATTGTGCCGGCTGGTAGGAGGGAAGAAGGAGGGTGCAACTCTACACCTTTTTCCACCCACGGACGTGAGAGGTGGGAACGGCAAGACAGGCAGACCTGGGGCTATCTTTGAGGTGCCGATGTAAATGGCAATATGAATAATTGATTCAGGAGTGTCAACTGCTTACCGGCCAATTAGCCTAGCTTTGGCGCGGTTGGCAAAAGCTGTGTGCAACTGGTTGAACGTTGGAGCCCCGGTATTAAACATCGTACTGGTGACAGAAGCGAAGGCCTGCAAGTGGTGGTGGAACAGGTCGTGTTGTTGCGGTGTGCAGATGTGTTGTCGCGTTGTGTAGTTATACAACACGACAACACATCATCACACCACAACAACACAACATTCAGAACTTGGCTTAAGGTAAACTGTCAACAAAGTCAAAAGGCTGTAGGAACTCTTGGATTCCTTCAGCAGCTCCGCAGGGACCCTACCTAAGACGTTTCTGGGTCAGAGTGAGGAAGTCTGAGATTTGTGTGTATGTGCCTCAACTTGCACACGCACTATAGTTTATGGTGGCCGCTAGGGTGATTTATGTTACGTCTTGGGTGTTTTGGACTGTTGCTAGGATGCTCTGCACAATTGCTAGGGTCCTGGATGGTTGCTAGGCTGTTTTTGTTGTATCGCTATAGTGTTCAAGGTGGTCGCTAGGTTGTAATGGTTGGTTGCTAGGGTCTTATGGTTGGTTGCTAGGGCATTTTAGGTGGTTGCAAGTGTTTCTGTATGGTTTTTAGGGTGTTCCGGGATGGTTTTCTATGTTATCGTCGATGTGGTTGGGTTGTTGCTTGAATGTTCTGGGTGGTTGAAAGTGGTATTTTTTTATTTAAGTTACAAAGATATTGGTTCCTCAAAAGTTATTCATGTTCCACGGCAAACTTAAGGTGCTATCAACAGTATGATTCCCATTTGTCTAACCTGCGAAGACGGGCGTCCCAAAGATTGCGAACGGATCTGTTAAGTGTGCGCACGGATTGGTAAAGCATGCACAAAGATTGGTTAAGCATACCCACAGATTCAACATGTGCAAGGATCTGCAATACACATGCCCTATGATTCATCAGATGGACCGGCAGTGGACCGCAATGAACACTTACTCCAAATAAATCCAATTTATGTTAATTTAAGGGGCGATTTAATGATGGTGAAATCAGGAATATTGATAACATTTTGTGTTTTGGAACTCTCAAAGCTTTTTTGTGCACTGTAAGTGGTTTTCACTTGAAAAATCATGAAGACCAACATTGAAATACGTGGTCAAGCACTGGGAAGATTGCAAAAGCTGTGCACATCCGTGAGCATGCTTTACCAATACGTTCCCTCGCTTTCCTAATATGTGCGCACAGATTAAAACTTTCTTTATATTTTTCATCATTTGATGGGGGGGGTCCTTACCAGTTCTATAGAGCTATTGTTATTGAAAATAGAGCAGAAGGGTAACATTAAACTGCAAACTGCATTTGCATTGAGGGGTAAAATGAAGTACATCTCATGTTTGTTAAGCATTAACTTCACTATATAGTTGTTAAATGATCTATGGGATATCTTTGGTCATTCTATAAGCTAATTAGCTATTTGCTTTGAGAACTACAAAAACAATCACATTTTCATCCTTGGTACCTAATTTCTCATAAGGTGGACATGAGAAACCATAGTCACATATCCATACCTACAATAGAGAAAAGGCCACTCAAAAGCACAGCAAGATGACATAGTTTGGTAGTTTGTATAGCCTATTGTTCGTATTTGCCTCCAGGTGTTGCTTTGTTTTGCCTCAAGCTAACGCTGGGACGTAATCCTCGAGAAGTTGAAACAAAAAGGCTCATGCAGCTGAAGCTGTACATCTTATGATTGATTACAGAAGAGATAAATGTAGGGCCATTGATTCACTTTTGAACATGGCCCTATTGGTTTGAAATATGCCACAGTCTGCCTGTGAAGCATTGCTGTTAATACAATGTTATCATTATTACGGTCACATTAAATTTATTTTCTTTTGGCTCTCAGATGTTGTGTGTTTTCTTTCTAGTGTTACCTAAATCCTATCTGTTACCGAAGGGGAAATTTCTACGTTGCTTTTTCATCCCACAGTGTTTGATTTTGTGTTGGCAGTGAAGGTAAAGCAGCGTCTTAATCCACTGTTCATCTGTTTCCTAGCTTCATTTAAGTTGCCAATGGTAAGCTGTTATTATTCTTTTTATTAAAATTGAAAAACAGAAACCTGTGTGTCATTAGTGTACATCCAACACATCGAACAGAACAAAAAGGGCAGCATAAACATCGCAAGTATGGTACAGTACAATGGGTGTATTGCAAATTAAATAAAAGAAGAAGAGAAATATATCCCACAACTCTTTTTCAGTAATTTTGCATTCATAAATCAATGAGGCATTATTCTGGCCAGTCATAAATTAACATAAATATTTATACCCAATTAAATTCAAACTTGACATTGATATTAACAAGTCCATACGCATACAGAGCCAGATTAACATGAATGAACACTAAGTTCACCTATATACCTTAATGGCACTGCAGACTAACAGGCCACGGTCACTGTGATAACAGTTTCAGAGAGACGCTTCGCTCAGGCAAAGGAAACACCAAATGTTGCCGATGCATGTGTGAGCAGAGAGAGCAGATGCAAGGGGCAGAGAGAAGGGCAGGCCACCCACGCAGCACACAGACTCTCTCTCTCTCTGTCTCTCTCTCTCTCCGTCTCTCTCTCTCTCTCTCTCTCTCTCTCTCTCTCTGTGTCTCTGTCTCTCTCTCTCTCTCTCTCTCTCTCCCTTCTCTCACACGTACGATGCGGTAGCTGTGCCACCACATCCTTGGCACAGCAAGCACTTTTACATGCACACGTGTGTGTTCATAGACACACACACATACACAGGCAAACACACACACACACACACACACAAATCAAAACACATACACATAGGCGAATACAGACTAATAAAATAAAATAAAATCATCCTACTCAATCCCACTTTGTGTGTGTGTGTGTGTGTGTGTGTGTGTCTGCGCCGTATCAAAGATTAGAAGGCCACACATAGAGACTCAACGGTATCTTGGTTAGGCAGCAGTATCTAGCAAGCTAAGCTAATTACTAAGAAGCTCCAGGGCAGCCCCAAAACCTCTCTTTATATTGGTCAACAAGCCCACCAACCCATGACCTTTCGACAAACACACACCACACACCATAAATCATACACCATTTACCGTACGCTCTGCCTCAGGTTCAGTTTTCCTTCTTTTTTTACATTTTCTCTTCTTCCCTTCTTCTGCCCTGAGGACAATAATGTTTCCTGTAAAATACTATATATATAAATGCTAAAACAGTCTACAAAAATACTCTACAATGTGAACGAACTAGTATGCAAATGTCTAGATACTTTTTTGTAGTTAACATTTATAATATAGCATTTTTGTGAGCAATACCTCATTAATTTCGAGGTGACAGGATGTCATGTACTCCTTTTCCAGAGTGACATATACTGTTCCTGGATTTTACTCCGAAATTCTCTGGCGACTGCTAGCTCCGCTTTCAAACCTCTTCAATCACTTCACTTCCCTCTCCCGGGAGAGAAGCCATCTCCCATTTAATGGCTCTTCACGGATTAGCTTCATGCCTACTAAACTATTAACAACACCGCCATCACAGTCCTTTTAAACTGTATTCTCCATTCGATGGCGGTTAAATCCCACACTGACAATAAATTTAATTCCCTTCACCACTCCCTTTTTTCATTCCCCCCTCTTTGCAGATTTTCTAGGGAGGCCCACAACAATTTGCTTTTGTTTTTATGAGAAGTTTATTCACCTCACAACTGGGAGGTGGGAAGGGTGTATCGGTGAACTGGGGCCTGTTGATAAGCTAAGATAGATGGCTTAAATACTGTTCCGATGTTTACCACCGAGACGATGCGAGTACCTAATTATCCTTCGTCAGAACAAGCCGGGGGCTTCGGCATACCCTGCATGGGAAATCTCTCGCCGCCAACGAGAGAGAAAGCTACGCTGATGAGAGATGGGCAACGCGATTGGGGCCTGAATGCGCATCACACTTAGTCTTTACCCAAACAATCTACCCGTTCAGCAGGCTGGGCCTGAGCAATAACGTCTCAGTAGCTTGAAATATGACCGCTGATGTGATCATCTACCAACCCGATGATAGCGACCATGTTTTCTCTTTAAAGCCTTTCCAAATAATTTGTATTATTTTTTTTTTACACTGCAGGACTCTCACTCAGTTTCACCGGTTGAACAAAGTTCTGGTTTACCGAATGGCCTGCGGATTTATTTTGAATGGCTCTTGCAGTTTGTTATCTCTCTCTCCTCTTGATTCCTTTTTTCAGTTGATGTATGCGCACAGAGAGCCTGCAATTTTTAAATGGTGTGTGTATTTTAATGAGACTCATTGTTAAGAAGCAAAATGGGGATCATCAGAAGACCACTTAGCATGCGTCATATTCATGTGATCACACACACACACACACACACACACACACACACACACACACACACACACACACACACACACACACACACACACACACACACAAACACAAACATGCATATGACTGATATATAGCTGTAAACACACACACAAACATGCACAAAAGGATTACATAATAAGAATTATTAAAATGAAGAATTTCTCTTGAATCACAAAGAGATGTTTGAGGGTAGGGGTTTGATGTGGTTTGATTTAATTGTCAGGGTCAAATCCCTGGACCCCTTTCTCTGATCAAATACTGCAAATGTACAAATATTTATTTTGACTTGAAAAACAATGTCTATGTGACTTTTTAGGTTAAACATTTAAAGACCTTAAAATATTTTATTTTGGATAATCCATGCACGTTTTTCATTTATTTTCCTCAGCAAAATTTATGTATCGAAAAATGGTTTCAATGCATAGTTAGTTAAACAGTTCAAAACCTCAGCATGTACTGTGTTTGCATATTTGGTCACAACTTGTTTGACTTGTGATGTCCCAAATTGGTTTGGATTGTGGGCATTGACTCGTCAGATCTCAAGGGATGACAGCAACGTTCTCCACCGGCAGAGTTGGAAAGTGTTGGTAGATGATGACTTGGCCGAAAAGGATTCTATTCATACAGTGTAAGTGTGTCATGCACAACAATGTCCTGTGCTGCAAATACACACACAACAGCGGGCAGCATGACATGCAATCACCTGAGATTACCCAACAATGGGAAACCAACAGAGCGTGCAACCTGTCCTACAATGAAACCCATTGTGTGACACGATGATAAAACAATCATCTACTGAAGGTAATGGTATACAAGGGAAATCTGCTACTGGGTTACAACTGGTTAACAAACCAGTAGACCTTCACTAATGTATCAACCTTTAATGCCTATGTTTGCTCAGTCCAGGGGCAGGATGAGTTCTGGAGACTGGAGGAGCAACCAGATTTCTGCCTGGGGCTCTACACTGGAGTCCCAAAATTGTACTCTGTGTGAGTGAGTGAGTGAGTGAGTGAGTGAGTGAGTGAGTGAGTGAGTGAGAGAGTGAGTGAGGGAGGGAGTGAGTGAGGGAGTGAGGGAGTGAGTGACCAACTTTTCGAGTGCTCAAGTGAGTGAGTGAAAGTGAGAATAAGTGAGAGAGTGTAGTGCATGAGTGAATGTGTGACCGAGGGAGTGAGTGTGTCCATTTTCTCATGCGTGAGGGCGTGTGAGGGCGTCCTCTTTCTCGGAAGGAGTCACAGTCCCGTGCATGAACAAAGCTGCACCAACATGCTGCGTTTATCACTGCAATTTTATTTAATTTTCCCAGCCTATTAGCAGCAACTGAAACGGCGCCCGCTAGACACTCCGGGTATTTCCTTGTTTTGAGTCGCTCAAGGCTACAAGGGGGCAGGCCGGCAATAAAATCCTGCCATTTTGTATAAATACACAGATAGAAAACAATGCAGTATAACTAGAATCGCATACGGCCATTACATTTATAGTGCATGCATGCACATTGTGATGTCGCCTCGCAATGACCCTCTAACCCAAACCCTCCATTTTCGTCGTAATGTTTTATATGGTCATTGTTCAGTAATCAATCATGAGATGTTTTGTTGTTAAGGGGAGATTTGTGTTTGAAACTGTCACAGCATTTCTCATGCAAGACGTTACGGTATATTTACATTGCATTTACACATTTAGGATTTTACAGGGCTAACAACTCTCTTGAGTCCTGTCATTAGCTGCGTTTCCATCCCCCTGATTGTATATCCTTTAATTATACCGTGTCCATTAATCCCTGATATATGGACACCTACTAAGTAATTCCAGTCAAATTGTCTGTTCAGCCTTCAAAACGAGAGCTGGTACATTGTGGAAAATGCATTAAACTGTAATCAGATAATGCGGTTATATGCTATAGACCCTAGAGCGGGGGTCACTAACAGGCGGACCGCGGTCCGGGTCCGGACCCAGACGCCGTCCTATACGGACCCGGACCTATAGTAAAAAAATAAGTATTTTAAATGTTGACGGGGCGCGACCGGCGCAGCGTTTCTAGACTTTACGGTACTGGTTTAGCGAATCAGGAAATCCACTGACCAATTGCATTCGAGTTAACCCATTTGTACCGGCTGCTGCGCGGCGCATCATTGTATCTAGTAGATACAATGATGCGCCGCGCAGCAGCCAGTACAAATGGGTTAAGCCATCCCACGTGATGCTACTCAGCCAATCGAATCTGTGCATTCCCGGCGCAGGCTGCCCGTCTCACAGACAGTGAGCGATTATGCGAGAGATGAGAATTGCGAGAATTACAGAGAAAAAAGTCAGATAAGAGTGAATAATACAGCGGGAGAAGAGTGAGAAAGACAGCGGGAGAAGAGTGAGAAAGACAGCGGGAGAAGAAAGAGAAAGACAGCGGGAGAAGAGTAGGAGTAATTAATACAGCAGGAGAAGAGTGAGAAAGACAGCGGGAGAAGAGTTAAAAAGACAGCGGGAGAAGAGTGAGAAAGACAGTGGGAGAAGAGTGAGAAAGACAGCGGGAGAAGAGTGAAAAAGACAGCGAGATAGACAGAGTGAGCCGGAGTCAGAAAAATAACTACACATGGCGCTCTCTAAGAAGAGAAAAGCGGACAGCGAAAACAGAGTTTTCAACCCAGAATGGACAGACTCATTCTTCCCACTGGAAACACAAAACCAGTCTGTCTCATATGCTCAGAGACAAGTGGCAACGTGAAACGCCACTATGAGACAAAGCACAAAGTTTTTCACTAGACATACCCACTCAAGTCTGAACTGCGGTCACAAAAAAGAAGCAGTCTCAGAGCCCAATATGAACAATCCACCCGGATCCTGACCCATTCATTTACTGCCCAACAACGTGCTAATGAATGTTCCCTCAGAGTCACTTGGATTTTGGGTCAACACAAAAAGCCATTTACTGATGGAGGGGTTGTCAAGGAGTGCATGAGTGCAGTAGCTGAAACCTTACTTGAGGGGAAACAAAAAGAAGAGCTTTGTGACAAAATAAAGCAAATACCCATGTCAGCATCATCAGCCACAAAGAAAAGTGAAATGTTAACCCAGGATGTGCTAGCCCAGCTGGATGAAGCCATTCATAAGGTACCATGTGTAGGCTTAGCTGTAGATGAGTCCACTGATGTGTCTGACAATGCTCAGCTGTTAATTTATGTACGGTTCTTCAACCAAGAAAAGAAAGAGTTCTGTGAAGATGTGTTAGGTGTAACTCCCCTTAGGACCAGTACAAGAGGAGAGGACATCTACCTGGCCATTAAGGAGATGTTAACAATGCGAGGAATAGGGCCAAAACAAGTGGTTTCAATAACCACAGATGGAGCCCCTGCCATGATAAGGAGAGAGAAAGGAGCTGTGGCAAGAATGAAAGAGGACAATCCTGAGCTCATCTCTTACCACTGTATAATACACCAATCTGTCCTGTGCTCCACCCTGTCAGATGAGCATCCTGAAGTGATGAACAAAATGATGAAGATGATAAATTTTCTCAGGGCATCCTCTTCCTATCAGCATCGTATGCTCAGGGAATTCCTCAGAGAAGTTGATGCAAACGCTGATGATCTGTTGCTGCACATCAACGTGAGATGGCTTAGCAAAGGCAGCGTGTTAGAGCGCTTTTGGTCCATCAGAAGGGAAGTAGCAGTTTTCTTGGAAGAGCTCAGAAGTCAGAAGGGAACAGAGTTTTCCTCTTTTTAAAAGATCAGAAAAGGATGGATAATTTGGCCTTTTTGGTTGATATCACTTCACACCTTAATGAACTTAATTTGAAGCTACAGGGCAAGGACAATACAATTTGTGAACTGATGACAGCTGTCCGCTCCTTTCAGAGGAAACTAGAGGTGTTCAAGGAAGACCTGCAGGGAGACTGTGCACACTTCCCAGCAGTGCAGGAACAGGTTCAGGGACAGAGACATGTGTCTTATTTTGGTGACTTTGTCGATAAACTGATTGTAAACTTCTCCAAACGTTTTGACAGCTTCCATTTTGGACAGCAGCTCACCTTGTTCATTCAGAACCCATTTCTAATAACAGATGTCAGTGGGTTCTCAAAGGAAGTCACACAGCACTTCAAATGGGCAAATGCTGGGCCTCTCCAGATGCAACTGATTGATCTCCAAGCAGATGTGGCGCTGAAAGAGCAGTTTGGAATAACTGACCCCGCCACTTTCTGGCTCCAAATGGTCTCTGAGACAGCTTTCCCAGGTCTGAGGAAAGTAGCCCTGTACACATTGACCATGCTTGGCTCCACATACAGCTGCGAGGCAGCTTTCTCTGCAATGAACATAATTAAAAGTAAATATCGATCCAGGCTCACCAATGAGCACCTGCACATGTGCATGAGAATGGCCCTGACATCATTCCAGCCTAGATTTAAACTCCTGGCAGGACAAGCTAGAGCTCAGTTCTCTCACTGAACAACAGAAAGTGGGGGGCGGGGGGTGCATAAAAGAGGGAAAGAAAGAGAAGCTAAAACTGTTCAATTGTGTTGAGATATCTGTTTTTGAAATTGGTTGAGACTGTTAAAACGTTCAAAAAGAAAAAGGGGAAACTCAAGCTGCTGCTATACTTTATTTAATTTTTAAAAAATAAAGTATATATTTTATCTTTATTTTAAGATTATTATTATATTTATGTTCACCATTTTGATTTTAAATGCAGCCCTTCTTTTACTTGAAGAGATTAGTTTCAGTTGAGTCAGTGTATAAGTGACAATTGATATAAAAGTGTAAAAGTGACAATAAATATTGTCGAAATGTTTTTGAATTGTTCTTCCTATATTGATCTGTCAGTTGTTGATTACATGCAGACGTTGATACAACTACTAGGCTACTTCAATATATATATCACACTGAATCATAACGCAAGTTAGACATAATGATCCGGACCTTTGCTTGAGGACATTTTCTCTAACTGGACCTATTTGAATTTTAGTTGAATACCCCTGCCCTAGAGTATCTGTGGTATAAAGGCTGCGAAGAATTTCGAATTATAAATATGTACAATGTATCCTTTAAAAACCTCCATGGAACAGATGGCCAATGTGAATAATAGATACGTGTGGACCGCTGAAGAGGTAAAACTTTTCCTTGCTCTCATGGAAAAAAAAAACATTACAGCTATTTTAGATGGAAAACAACGCAATTCCACTATATATCAGGACCTAAGAGAGGATGTTATCAAAAGGATACGACAAGCCCTGGAATGTGTGTAGTTTTCCGCTCCAACCACTTGATGGAAACGCACCTAATTCAAATGTATTTTTTGCGAAACTATCTAAAGATTTGCATCACCTTTTAAATGGAAACATGACTAATGTGTTGTGTGGTGTGAGTGACACCGACCAAAAATCCCACGATGCATTCCGATGTACAAGCCCTATAGTCTCTGTGTGGACATTCAAAATGTTAGAGCTGTGTGATATGTGACAAAATGCCATATAAATCATGCGGTTCACCAACAAGACTATTAATTAGGTTTGACTCTAGCTACTGCACAGTAACTAGAGCCAACCCACACCAAAAAGACAAACACACACAAACACATACACAGGAGTCACAAAGTGGAGGACTCAAGGTCTCCCCCCCATACTCGTAGAACCAGAACTCAGAACTATATCTCCCAGAGAGGTAGAGAGAGGGCTCCCTCATCTCACTCTCTCCTGCTGAAAGAGGAGCTTCCATGCAGAGTCAGCCATGGGCCAAGCAGTAGCAGATTGCAATTTGATGCGTGCAATAACATCAACACCTTATGCAATCAGTCATCTTCCTCTGCTGCCATACGCAAACACCCGTGGCAGCTCGGGCAGCACAGAAAGGGTTCCGTCTTGGTATAAATAGATGTTGAGCACAGATATAAGCATATGGAAACACTGTGAACGATGACGCCAATACTGAACTCCTTCCTTCCTTGTTGTGTTGCTGTTGGGTTTTGAAAGGCACAGTTCATTGTCATGGAGTACTCACGAACTGAAAACAATTTACCCCCGAACCAATTCAAACTGGAGGGTGCATTAGGGCTGTCAAATTGACATTCAAAATTGTAATATCCTTTGAGTAGAAAATTAGCATTGAATATTTGGAATTCCAAAATGATCTAAAGTGGACACTGAATATTTAGTCACCGACTGGTGGCAAAAAAAATGAAACAACAATAATGAAATAAGCATAGGATACAGCTGATCCTATGCTTTTTTTGATTTTGTTTTCTACTTTTAGTCATGTGGTAGATTAGTCTACTTAAAACACAAATGTTAACTGTTTGTATGTATTTATTTGAATATACTCAAATCAGCTATTTTTCAACGACAATATTCAAATTCAACACACACTCACCAACCACACTCAAATGCACACATACACCATTGTTCCCTAAGAGAGCCATCTGGGGACATTTTCCAGCCCAGTCTGACATCTGGTCAGCCTAAAGTGACGCTGCTCTTCCCTGCTGTGACACTTATTCTGCCTAGCTTACATAACCGCACAATGCCCCTCACCCATGTCCGATGTCCGAATGCCACAACCTTATTCTTACATTCGGAGAATATTTTTTCTCTTTTAAGGTGCCGTCTACCATCACGTTGAATCCATCTTCCGGTCTGATCTTTGACCTCCGCAACTTGTGAGCTTTACGTCGAGTCAACAAGTCAACTCAATCTCGACTCAGTCTCGAGTGACCCAGCGGTCGCTCGCGACTGAGTGTTCGGGAGGGCTGGACAGGGGCTTCACTCCCTAAGCTGTAATCTGCTCCCTGGCCCTTGGCCCGTTAATGTGGAGTGATTTGACATTGTGTAAGCCGCCGCGGTCGCTAACAGGGACGTAGGGAGGCGGGGGGGGCTGGTTGAGCGCGTTCAGGAGGGAGGGGGTAATGGGTGGAAAAACTAATGGCGGTTAATGTTGCGCGACAGTGTTATTAAACAGTACTGTAAACTAGGATAGCTAATGCTAGCAACGCAGGTTTTTTTAGTGGGAGGGTCTAATTTGGTGGAAGTAAGAAAGGCAGAGGAGAAGAGGTAAAAGTACGTGATAGGATGTTGCAATGAATATGAAGATGAGAAGCAAAGTTGTTGGGGAAAAGATTCTGAACACGAATCCCTCCCAAAATGTCAGACAACATTATACTCCAGTTGGTTGTTGTACTCCAAACTTCTGAGAGATTTGATTAGAGAAGGTACAAGGAGAATCCAAACATGATAGGAACTGACAGATCCACCTAAGTAGATCAACTGTTGTTCTGCTGTTTATTTATATATTTAATGGTTTTATCCCTTTAGGGACAGGGGGAATACATTGACAACGCTGTTACTTTGACCACCTTGTTACCTTAAGAACAAGGCTAAAGTGTAAATTGTTGTGGAAACCACCAAAGATGTTTTTATTTTATACTGGTGGATCAGAATGTGTTCAATATTGCACACCAGACACCAATAGAGCTGTCTTATGAGAAATACTGAAAAAGAAAAACGGAAAATGTATTTCATTAACTGCACCACAATAATCACACACAGATTAAACACAATATGTGTTTTTATGTAGCTCTGGGTTGGAGACAACAACGCTTTAAACAGTCAGAGTCAACAGTTTAAAGCTTGCTGTTTCTCATGCTATGCCTGACAACATTTAATGGTAATACAAATACATGAAACAATACAGAAATGTAGGATTAACCCTAAAGGAATTGCCGCGGTGTAATTCCACATTAACCAATGTTTTGTTTATGCCTTCAGCTACAGATAGCAACAATTAAACATACGCAGGAAGTTTACAAAGTCTTAGTCTAACTGATAAAAACAGAGACATCTCTACATTTCATAACATTGCATTACATTTATTGAGCAGAAATAACAATGAAGATATAAACCAAAAAGTGAAAGAATCATTTGCGATTATATATATAATTCACCAAATCTCTACTGTGGGGCAGCTCCCTGATTCCCACACAGATGGCTTTGAAGACGATTGGTAACAGACAGTCACAGCAACACAACTCTTACTGAAGCAAGGTCCATAAAACAATGTTAGATCAGCCAGCAAAAGAAACAAAAAACGAAAAACATATTATTTTTTATTTCACAAAGAGGCCTCTCTGTGTGTGTGTGTGTGTGTGTGTGTGTGTGTGTGTGTGTGTGTTTGTGTGTGTGTGTTTCTCCCCGGTGACTAAGCTTTGATGTGTATTGAACCAGGTTGGGAAAATCTACTTCTTCTTTGTATTTATTTGTTCTGTTGTATTAGTCACCTTCATTCACTGATTCCAGTCAGAGAGTGACTCGGGCGTTAAGAGTTCACTGTACACCACCCACCACTCATACGAAGGGATGATTGGAAAGACCATAGGGAGGGTGAGAGAGGGAGAGGGAGGGGGGGAGGAAGAGAGTGAAGAGGAGAGGGAGGGGATGGATAGAGGGCGGGTTTGAGGAGGAGAGGGAGGTAGCTAGGGAGGGAGGAGAGGGAGGTAGCTAGGGAGGGAGGAGAGGGAGGTAGCTAGGGAGGGAGGAGAGGGAGGTAGCTAGGGAGGGAGGAGAGGGAGGTAGCTAGGGAGGGAGGAGAGGGAGGAGGGAGGGAGGGAGGAGAGGGAGGAGGGAGGGAGGAGAGGTTGAGATAGAGGAGGGGAGGGATGGAGAGAGAGAGAGACACTTGTCACAGATATGCTGATGCTGATATCTTTCTGTTGTGGATTATGTGTATCTGCTGGACAGTCCGACAGATTGATGTGTGTGTGTGTGCGTGCGTGCGTACGTGTGTGTGTGTGTGTGTGTGTGCTAGTGTGCACGCATTACAGCTAGGTACAGATAGGTAGTTAAGAAGACAGACAGAAGGATAGATGTATTGAAAGATAAGATAAGGTTAATAGAATGATAGAAAGCTAGGTCGATAAGTCAGTCTTCATATAATGATATTTGCCCTAAATTATTTAATCAAGCTTTTTACAGCTGGTCAGTAGAAACATTTTATGTGAGCTATAATATTAGCTTATATCCTATTAACCTCTATTCTATGAGCTTCCATCCTATGATCTTCTATTCTATAAACTGCCATTCTATAATCTCCTATTCTATTCTATTCCATGATCTTTTATTCTATGAGCTTCTATCCTACGAGCTTCAGTTCAATCAGCCATCAGCAGCCCATCATCAGGGCCGGTTATGACACTGTGCTGGACACAGGCTGAGTGACAAGGAGGAAGGCCAGGAAAAGGAGGAGGAGGAGGAGGAGGAGGAGAATGAGGAGGAGGATAAAGAGTAGGAGGAGGAGGAGGACGGGATGCACGGTTGCTGCTGGTGAGTCACTCATTTTGAGGTCACTTGCACCACAGGAACCATCTGCTTTCCACCCACAGCCAACTGGAGAGCGGCTTTGGGTCGTTTCTTCACGGTCGTCGGCAATAAAAGGAACACGGACGCACACGGCATGTCCTTTAGCACCGTGCTGTCGCCAGCTCAAATGGCACTCTGGATATGGGCTGAATTTTTACGAAGCATTGATTGAAGGATGGACGGACAAAAAAGCTATCTCTAAAGCAGTGCGATGTATAATTTATGTTTTTTATTAAATCCCCCTAGTGCACCTAAAATATTTGATCAAAAGGGAAGGGAAATATATTGAAAACTGTGTGTTCTGTTTGTGCTCAATTGCGTGTGTGTGTGTTAGAGATAGACCAAAATAATCCCTGCTATTAATTAAGGGACTGTACTGGAGGAGGCAGATGGCGAGAGACTGATTTAATGTTCAATACCACTACTCCTTTTATGAGACAAACGTCACTAATAAACCCAATGAGCATTAATCCTCTCTATCCCTCTGCATCTGGACAGTTTTAAAGCTGTGTAACTAAACTTCCTGCCTTAGATTTAAATAGTATTTTAAGCTTATAACCCATGGAAGGCAACACATAAATAATGTTTTTCATCTAAAGTTTAACTCCATGCAGAGATAGAGAGAGATGTAAGAGAGGGAGAAACAGGGAGAGGGAGAGGGAGAGCGAGAGAGAGAGAGAGAGGACGAGAGAGAGAGAGAGAGGAGAGGGAGAAAGAGAGAGAGAGTACATCCTAATTGTTTATTGTTATTGATATCGGGAAAAACATAAGGAAGGAGAGTAGAAGCAGCAGCGACAGTATTAGCAAGAGGATCTTCTCCTGCTGCACTGAAGTGCTTCCAGTGAGCATGTTACATCAACACAGATCCCACACGGGTACTAAGATAACTAATGGCACGACAATGCTCACCTGTACACAATCCTGACAACCATGTTGTTGATGTATTGTCTCACTTTGGACAAATGATGCAATGGGTCGTATGCTTATTATTTTGTGTGGGTTGTTTTTAAAAACGTATTAATAATATTGTTTGTGGTCATTCTTATTTCATGTCCGAGGCTAATAAAGTACAGCTTCTACGTTACTTCACATGGATCCCAGTTTGTTTATTTTTTATCTCTTTATATAGCAAGTCTGCTTGTGGGCAAGTGCTTCTTTGGAAACTCGATACATGTGTGAAAGATTGTACAATATCAATATAGCTGGAGTACAAGACTTAAAATATGATATTGCAAAATAGCAAAATAATAACATGTAGGAATGCTGCCTGGACGTCAGCGGCTATAGGATCCGCTCAGAGTCCGACTTGGTTACGGCAGAGCTTTAATGCAGCCTCAATGTTTCCGAAGACACACAGCTTCCATAGCATGAGAGTAGGCCTAATTTCAATTTTGATTGAAAGTATTTTTGATGAAGTTGAACTGCAGGACTAGCCCTATTCACCCGAACAGAAACCACACAGGCGCTGCTGTGGGGCCGGGTCTCCATAAAAGAAAAGAAACATTGCAACCTGTTCTATTCGTGTTTATCAATTACTAACCAATTACTATTAGCAGGTAGAGGTTTTTGGTATATTTTGTACTGAAATAGCTGCTAAATATGTTTATGTTTTATTTCTAAAACGATTAATGCTTGCAGCAACCTCATATATTTATAGCCGTAACTGAGTAACTGGAGCACCACCATGAAAAAACGAAATCCCAGGGAGAACCCTACAACATTTATTAAATATTATTATTATTATTATTATTATTATTATTATTATTATTATTATTATTATTATTATTATTATTATTATTAATACCAAAACCAGTCAGTTTGCCGTCCCTACTGTTGGGCTTGCTGTAACTCGCATAGGATGGAAGGGGTGAAAGTGCTACCAAATTAATTTAATAATGTTTTAAAACCCTAATACCCGAATGAAGGATAATTTGTCCCATGTCATCCCATGTTTGGCCAGGTGGGTGTGATGATGTCTACAGTCACCTCGACTGAAGCATTGAAGTGACTTGTTCTCAGACAGGGGGATGTCCCCGAACCCTTTCATATTCTTTATTCTATCCCCTAGCATTTTGACATTGACAGATTCTGGGAATCGTATGCAGCAGATCTGGCACCAAATAGATAAGGTTGTGGTTGATTATAGACAACTGCATAACCAAGTGAGTAAAGAGTAAAAAGAGTGATTAATGTCAGAAATTGGCAAAGAATTAATATAAGATTTGGTACCAGGGAGGACAAATGAGTAGGTAGACAAATATGATGGTCAGAGCATGGCACATAAACTGCAACTCCGGAAAGGAAATGTTTTTTGAGATAGGGGTAGTTTTAGTAAATTTTAAGTTTAGTTATAGAACAGACAAGCAGTTTCGAGAATAAAGTCAAATCAGCTCAAGCTAGTAGTGTGCCTTGTCTCTGAATCGCACAGAACAGCAACAGAAAGTTGATCATGTTCCTTACAGTTGGCCACATCTGTCGTTAGCTGGCAAAAAGGGTTTACTTTGGAATCACTGGGCAGCTTCACGGGATGGTTAGAGCCTGATGTGCAGGCAGAGATAAAAACCAGTGTTTTGATACCATATTACAGCCAGGCATTGTTGATCCGTGTTCTGACTCTCCATGCAATACACCATTTTTACCAGCAGTGAGACCATAGAAGACGCAGGGATTTGCTCAGGATCTGAGTGTATAATAATACAGTTCACCAAGCGCGCTCGTAAAGTCTGAACCATGTACAAGCTTTATTGACTCTTGCTGCTGACTCCTTTCAATTTAGATTTTGAGCACCTTGTGAACCACAATCACAACATTGGCTGTGCACAATGCGTCCCTGCCGATGGCTTTCGGTAGGGTCCTAAAATGGGTCATTGTAATGCTAACGAATTGTAATGATTGATAATTGACTTTAGATTGGAAATGTCTAACTGTGTCTAATAATAATAATATGTCTAACTTCATAAAGAAACGCACATCTTATTGATATAGATCGATTCCTCAATTTGAATCGGACGCTTGACTGTGGTGGAAAATAAAGCTTGGTAAAGGGTGAATTAGGTTCATGTGTTGACTTGGTGAACATGCTATGAGTTGCCATTGTCTTTGTCATAGTATGTAATCTCGGTGATAGAATGTTTTAGCAGCTCTTTCAATTAAATTTGTGTAATTGTGTTTTGCATACTTCTATTACACAGGAATCACAGTTAGCACAACTTAAGAATGTGAAACACCAGATTTATCTGCACTGATTAGTCTGCACTGGACAAAAAAGTATGCATTACAGCATTGAATTGATATTGTAGATATTGTGTGTGTGTGTGTGTGTGTGTGTGTGTGTGTGTGTGTGTGTGTGTGTGTGTGTGTGTGTGTTTGTGTGTGTGTGTGTGTGTGTGTGTGTGTGGGTGATGGGGGGGTGGGTCATGTGTTGTGTGAACACCACAAAAAGTATCAATGTACAAGGCAGTGGGAATAGCGTTGTGACACCAACATGTATTGTTTGCATAGGAAATAAAAAAATAACAATATGTGGGTTTAAGTCTATGTTTTCATCGAAGAATAATTGTTGATGTTGACAGCGTACATTTGTCTAAGCTTGTTTAGGGGGCCTGTGTGTTAGGTTTATATGTAAACTTGTTTATGTATGTTTACGTATTGATGTTGCACGTGAGTGTACATGTTTGGAGATACATGGCTTGATTCCAAGAGACGATGAAGAGAATAGAAGAAAAGAGTGGACAAGAGTCCAGAAGACTTACGTCTGTGTCCGGCCCCTTGTCGGCCCCTGGGCACGAGAAGGTGACAAACTCATGGCAGCGTTTGTGAACCACAAAACAGCACACTAAGGGAGAGAGAGAAAGAGCGAGTCAAAGAGAGAAAGAGAGAGACAGAGTGACATTTAATTAAAGTGAGTAACTTGACCTGATCTTATGTTATGCAAACATATCTCATTGTTAATCAGACATGTCATTAAACAGTTCATGTATAACCTACTCAAGTTGTACAATTAGCTATAGTTGCATCGTGACAACCTCATGACAATCTATTTTTGCGATCTCAGTAAAGTACCGACACAAACCACAGCCAGTTTACTTAAGTAAACATTTATGTTTCACGTGCACGTGTTTAGTAAAAGCCCTTCTCCAGATGTTTGTAAAGGACATCACAACTCCCTCAGCAAAAGGCTCAAATTGTCTCACCAAGAGTCAGACATTGTCATTCTCCAATGTTTAATGTATTGTTAACCCACTACCCAATCACTGCTTTCACTGCTGGCATTTAGTTTCCAACCTTTGGTTACCAGAATAAACACGTATTATATATATTGATTCTATTTATATGATATGACTACACATCCACAAAAAGAAATAGCGCGATTGGTGACAGATTACATGAGTAATACAGTATGCTCAACCTTCTGTTGAGGAGTGATTAAGAGTAAATGTTCTCTCGATGGCTTCACCTTCTTAAATCGATCGAAGGGCCAGATCTCAGCAAACAGCTGGTGGTTGGACACGTGATCGACACCAGAAGTGGCGGGAGGGAGATGACGTCAGACCGAAAGCTGACTAATCCTAATTGTGATTAATCACTGTTTTTAATCTCTGTATCTTCATCCTCCCAATGAGAACACTCTCGCTCTTTCTCTCTCTCTCTCTCTCTCTCTCTCTCTCTCTCTCTCTCTCTCTCTCACTCTCTCTCTCTCTCTCTCTCTCTCTCTCTCTGTCATCATTACTAATGTATGTTCTTTCTCCTGTATATCTCTTTTATCTCTTTTTGAGTGCTGTTATCATCTACATCGGGAACCCTTACCACCATTATCATTATCTGATGCATAATGGCCTCTCCCGTATAGCCTTAATCCTAATCTTGTTCTAATACTAGTTAAATCAGATTGCTGTGTGTGTCTGTCTGTCTGCGAGCGTGCATGTGTGTATTTGTGTGTGTGGTTGTGTGTGTTTGTGTGTGTGTGTTTTCGCACATGTGTTTTCCTGTGTGTGTGTGTGTGTGTGTGTGTTTGTGTGTGGGGGGGGGGGGGCGGGGATGTTTCAGAGATGGATATCTCCAAGTCAGGATGTAGCACTGAGCAGAGTGCGACCTGAACTCCTCTCGCTCACTCAAAATGGTAAACGTGTTGATTCTGATGTGTGTGCTTTACAGAAAAGGCCAAGCAATATTGAAAGTTCAAGTGTTGATTGAACTCTGATAAAGAATTGCCAACAGCTCTACTTGTCTTTGGTATGTACAAGCAGGTATGTACACACAGGTATCAATAATATAAGCATGTTTTACATACAGAGGAAGTTTTTGGTTACAACACACATACTTGAATATATATTTATGAGTTAATGATGATTAGGGAGTGAGTGACTGATTCACATCAAGTTCAGTTGCATTAAAAAACAATAAAAAGACTCATGAAAATAACACAAAATAATGTTCAGATGGTCTCTCGTAAATGAATTGGATGCCTTGTGTTGCATACTTAACTGTTCCTTTACATCTCGAAAAAGATTTCATCCGATAAACTCTCAATAGAACAATTTCTGGATATTTGGTAACTGGTACTTCATCAATTAATGAATATTATTGTTTATAAGTGCTACTAGGATTAAGGGTTAGACTGGATACCAACAAACCGCCTGAAGTGGTAACGCATTAGAATATGACATTGTGATGTTTTAGCAAAAATTATGATGTCCACAATATGTGTTTTAAGTTGAATTTGGAAAACTAGTTTTAATCTGCTATCATACTTATATTATGTATTGCGATTAGTAGCCAGAGCTGGAATTCCCTCGAGAAATAATTCTTGTTTCCTGGACAAGTATATTTAAAGAAAATTCTTATTTTGCTACAGTTTATTTGTTAACACAACACAAACCTACACTTAGTTGGTTTGTTTTGCAATGAGCAAGAGGATGACACATGGGTGTAAAAAAAGCAAAACAGCCTGTATTGAGTGAG